>NW_007377859.1:197871-277514 GCF_000475195.1 Diaphorina citri
GCGATTATGTTCGCGGATTTGGCGATTTTGTTCGCGGGTTTCGCGATTTTGTTCGCGGATTTCGCGATTATGTTCGCGGATTTCGCGATTTTGTTCGCGGATTTCGCGATTATGTTCGCGGATTTCGCGATTATGTTCGCGGATTCGCGTCCCGAATCGACATTTTGGATATTTGGCAAGCCTACATATAAGTATCTCTAAGTCTCCCTCATACACTCGTAAAGTTTGACAGATAAAGAGCAGACTACACGATAAATCAATCTCATGCATCATCAACTCAATATGTATTAAGTATCTCTAAATCTCCCTCATACACTCGTAAAGTTTGACAGATAAAGAGCAGACTACACGATAAATCAATTTCATGCATCATCAACTCAATATGTATTAAGTTCGATGGAATATTTCCCAGAACCTGTCTACCTACTTGTGTATCAATCCATCTGATACATATTCTGTACTTTAAATCTAAATAGATACGTACTTATTTAAGCCAGATCATCTATGTATTCTATGTAGCTTATCTATAGCTATCCTTCTTAAACATTTCAACATTCCAAGTTTCTGATAGGGGAGAGGGAGAACCAACTTGAGACATTTTGACTAGGAGAAATAGTTTAACATTAAGGGTGTCCCTGTAGCTGACAGGATTAGTAGGTACTAAGCCTGTCTATAGGTTGACTCATTTCTTAAAGGTTACTATAGGTTTTGGCCAATTTATCGAACATGTAACACCCAGAATAAAGGTGAGCTCACCTGAGCTTATTAAAAATAAATAATCCTGCTTGAATGAAAGGAAAACGGAAAATACTGAAAAGTATCAGATTTTTCCCATCGAGCTCAAAAAACGATATTATTGATAATCTCGGATAAATGTTAAAGGTTAAACTCAAGGCCGCAACATCTGTCGGAATTTAACACATGACTGGTTTCTACACCTAAGTCAGTCCAATTCGAAATAACTAACATAAATAAAACCTAGTTTCTTCGCTTCTATTTTCCTGAATATTTCGACTCACCATTTAATATTATTGATAATCTCGGATAAATGTTAAAGGTTAAACTCAAGGCCGCAACATCTGTCGTAATTTAACACATGACTGATTTCTAAACCTAAGTCAGTCCAATTCGAAATAACTAACATAAATAAAACCTAGTTTCTTCGCTTCTATTTTCCTGAATATTTCGACTCACCATTTCAATATCCTGTATCTAGGTAGGTACATAATTATGTACCCATACGTAATCTGTCTTCCAAATGAGAATAATGAGTCAAATATTGCTTACCTGTAACAGAAATAAAAAATAATTCATTGTAAAAAAAAAACACACAAACAAAAAGAAGTACTTCGAAGATCTTCTATTTATTAGCCCTATAACTCCACAGAATCGCTGTAAACTCCACAGAAGAATCCACAAAGCAAACGTCACGCATGAAGTTTTTTTTTAAGCTCAAAGCTCTAGAGGGGGATACATTACAAAAATTAACCACCAGCCATAGCGCACACACAGTTTTAGAAAATACTCATTACGAAGAATAACTATGAATTATGTTGTTTTGTGTGTGACGGAAAAAAAGTCGGATTTTTATTATTTGGATGCAGGGCAAGGGTCGAATAGAGAGGTCTGATACATTGTTTATGTTTAACCATGGTCGTGATAATTATATTAAATAAATAATGTCCTACAATTACGGGTAATGCTTATTTATGAGGTACCTACTGAATTATTTTTAGCATATTACCTGTTTGCAAAATAATTTATAATTTATGCTGATATATCATTTTGCATTTCTGTTTACTGTGGTGCTGCTGGTGATGAATTTCTATGTAAGCTTTTACTAAACCATTGCATTATTAACAATGTCAATAAAGGATTTTGCCGTGTCAATTATTCGGTCAATTAAGCTCGACACTTACTGCCAGATTTTTTTTTTTTTTTTTTTTTTTTTTTTAAAAATTTTTTTTAGGTCAAAACAAAAAGATATTTTTCTTTTCTTTTATACATCGTTTAACCTACACGTGGCCTTTTGATGCTTAGCGTCATAGCGTGTGAAAAAAACAATAAAAGCTTGAACTATTTGCAACAAGTGCCCTCCCTGATGCATTAGATACCAGGAACATACGTACCAAACACACAATAGTAGTTTATCTATCTATCTATGTATACAGGGCCACATAGTGGGAATCATAAATTCGCCAAATCCTATGCAGTGACACCAACATTCTAAAAGCTTGTACTGGGACACCACTGTGTTCCCTAACAAATTTATGTCCACATATAATTCACACTCACTTTCCTAAACACTTGGAAAAAAGCTGTACGGAGATGGAAAAAAAAAAAACATTATTGTGAAAAATTATTCTTCGGAACATGTCAAATCCAGATATTAGAAGTTTCACATAACTTAGTTGATTCCACTCTCCTTCTATCCCTAATCCCTATAAGCATTATTGTGAAAAAATATTCTTCGGAACATGTCAAATCCAGATATTAGAAGTTTCACATAACTTAGTTGATTCCACTCTCCTTCTATCCCTAATCCCTATAAGCTTATATCTCTGACTTTTCTGATTCTTCACCTTCTGTTTTCATTTGTGAAAACCTCATTCTTTTGCCTGATCCTAGGGGTGCGTTTTTACTGCTTTATTGTAAAATGCACTCAACTGTAGATCTCGTAACAGAATATTAATTTTTACTTCCCTTATTTAAGTTATTTTTCTATCCAATATTCTGTCCCATAGTCTTAAGTGTACAGCATTTAAATTAAAGGCTCTCCCCACTTCTCTTTCTCTCTCTCTCTTCCTTTCCTTCGTCTAATATTCCGCTCTCCTCTCATGTCTCTCCCTCCCTTATCCCATTCCGCTCTCTTCCTTCTATCCTAACAAAGTCCAGGAAATCAAGTTCAAATAGAGGTGCTCACCCCCAACCAGTCTGTATACACAAAAGCACAAGGATAAAATTACCCGAGAGTTTACACAGTGGAGGGTCCTCTATCTTAACAAAGTCCAGGAAATTAAGTTCAAATAGAGGTGCTCACCCCCAACCAGTCTGTATACACAAAAGCACAAGGATAAAATTACCCGAGAGTTTACACAGTGGAGGGATTGAGGGGCTCCCATGTCCCTAGATCCCTGCCACCAATATTTCACCATTATCAACTCCGGAAAACTTGCGAAGTAATGGGGGACGCGAAGTTTTAATAGTTATTTTTTAGTGACAGGAAGAGGAGGAGGGAGAGAAGGAAGAGTAGGAGAAAGGACGAGGAAGAGAAGGAGGAAGAAGATGCCATTAGGGCGCGAAGGAGAAGGTAATTCATCTTGCTATTAAATAATGGTCTTTCTTTACTTTTTCTCCCTTGGAAAGAAAGAAAAAAGAACTAATTTTTCGTTCAATTTGAGTAATGTAGTTCAAGAAAACTTCGACCGTTTTCCGCAGGTGCAATACGAGATGTTTATGATATAGTCGTCTCAGTACACACGAAAGATGGTAGCATAGGAATCAGGATGGATTGAATTGATCTGAGAGAACTTTATTTAAAGAAATGAGCCACAATAAGTTACAATCATTAACACCTCCAAAAGCTACAGAGAGGGATGTTAAGGGGGAGGGTGTCGATCCGAAGCCCAATGGAGATTATGGAATTTTATCCTCAGTTTCAAGAATTTAATCAGACGAAAGATGGTAGCATAGGAATTAGGATGGATTGAATTGATCTGAGAGAACTTTATTTAAAGAAATGAGCCACAATAAGTTACAATCATTAACACCTCCAAAAGCTACAGAGAGGGATGTTAAGGGGGAGGGTGTCGATCCGAAGCCCAATGGAGATTATGGAATTTTATCCTCAGTTTCAAGAATTTAATCACGTAAAAGTGAAAGACTTCTGGTCCTAAGCTAACAATCTAAATAAAGAACTACCTTATAAGTAGTTCTGTTATTTTAAAGAGACATTACTGATTTCCTTGTAGGTCTTCCGGAAGTCACACTAATAAAATTGTGGTTTTCTGAAACTCGGGGATTTGAGGTTGAATTATTCACATTTTGATACCCTTTGAATCCTATTGAAAGACTAAGTATAAGATAACTTACCAAAAACCAAGATGAACATAAACATGGGCTCCCAATTCATACGAGCTTCTGTATCCAAACTCCAAAAACATAGTATCCGGAAGTCACACTAATTGTGATTTTCTGAAACTCGGGGATTTGAGGTTGAATTATTCACATTTTGATACCCTTTGAATCCTATTGAAAGACTAAATATAAGATAACTTACCAAAAACCAAGATGAACATAAACATGGGCTCCCAATTCATACGAGCTTCTGTATCCAAACTCCAAAAACATAGTACATTACATTTTCCCGGGGAAACATGCTTGGATAAAACACAATATCACATGTTGGAGAACAAAAATAAGGAGCTGTAATTTTGCCTTCACATTTTCGGATGGTAAATTTTTAGCACTTGGTTTTCGCGCACAACATTTTATTTTCGTAAAACACAATATCACATGTTGGATAACAAAAATAAGGAGCTGTAATTTTGCCTTCACATTTTCGGATGGTAAATTTTTAGCACTTGGTTTTCGCGCACAACATTTTATTTTCAGTGTAAAATTTCAAGTGACGTATGTTAGAGTGATGGACATTACATATTTGCAAGATTTTTGAGAACCACCGAACTTCTGTGATAAAAAAATACAGATCTTATAGTTACCTGTCTATCATTGCTGCTCAAATCAACCAAGATAATTTATTATTGTGTTGAAATGAAAAGTATGGTAGATAAATTTATACAATTTTATTATATTTATGATTAGTTAATTCTGCAGTTAATCTTTAAGATGTACAGTGTACACACGAACAATATCACCTTGATTTAATTAATGTAGGTAGATAAATTTATACAATTATATTTATGATTAGTTAATTCTGCAGTTAATCTTTAAGATGTACAGTGTACACACGAACAATATCACCTTGATTTAATTAATGTAGAACTTTTTTCTCTTTGTTAGCAACTTTTTTTTTTTAAATCACACAAAATTTTGTAAACCGAAAGAAACAAAAGAACAATGAAGTTTGGAAAAAGTAATAACAACGCGGAGATCATGGGGAGAGAAAGGGAGAAGAAGATTGGGAAAGAGAAAATCTGTAAAGTGTGTGTGAGAGAATAATCTGAGGGAGGAGAAAGGAGAAACAGAGATTAGAATGTAAAGAAAAAGAAATTGGGAGTAGAGGAGAAGAAGGAGAAAGCAGAGGGGAAGAAATCAGGGAGCAGATAAAGAGATAGGGGGGGGGCGAGAAAAATCAGGGAGCAGATATAAGAGGGGAAAAGTGGAAATCAGAACAGGATTCTAAACCTTCGGAAGGGTGGAGGGAATGAACTGGTTTTGGGGAGGGAAAGGTAAAAGAACTAATTGAAAGAAGGAATGCAAGGGAGCCAAAAATGCCCACTTCCCCCTTCCCTACCCAAGGAAAAGAACAAAGAACACATTCCTACCTTCGATATTGGAAATCTACATCAGACCGTCAGAATATTGAAATACCTACGTAAAGGGGGCTACTAAAAAAAGAGCCTCTTTTTATATAAAAAAAGATCAAATAATATGTCCATAAAAGTTTGGAAACAGTTAAAGAGGATTGAGGAGGGGGAAGAGAGAAGAGGCTGGAAAGGTGATGCTGATGGGGTGGAATCGAAATAGGACAGGGGGAGGAGAAGCAGAGAGGCAGAAATGTGATACATAAAAATCTATCCATAAAATGCATGACAAAGGGCAGTGGAGATATAACACCACACCTCCAAAAGTTACAGAGAGGGATGTTAAGGGGGAGGGTGTCGATCCGAAGCCCAATGGAGATTATGGAATTTTATCCTCAGTTTCAAGAATTTAATCACGTAAAAGTGAAAGACTTCTGGTCCTAAGCTAACAATCTAAATAAAGAACTACCTTATAGTTCTGTTATTTTAAAGAGACTTTACTGATTTCCTTGTAGGTAAACCTGCTTAGTAACATATGGACGTAAATGGGATTTTCTCCGACAGAAAGGGAAGGAGAGAGACAGATAAACCTGCTTAGTAACATATGGACGTAAATGGGATTTTCTCCGACAGAAAGGGAAGGAGAGAGACAGAAAGATGAAGACACTGACGAAGATTTAGCTCTGACGGAAAACTTATATTCTTGTTCAAAAGAAATTCACTAACAAAGGATGTTTTGAAATGTATTGTTCCGGTATTGGAA
The DNA here is from genome assembly GCF_000475195.1 of Diaphorina citri. Taxonomy (NCBI): domain Eukaryota; kingdom Metazoa; phylum Arthropoda; class Insecta; order Hemiptera; family Psyllidae; genus Diaphorina; species Diaphorina citri. The sequence goes on from NW_007377859.1 coordinate 204,121, forward strand.
CTACAGATGGACAATAATACGGTCCAGAGGATTAAAAAAAAATATACAGATTGATACAATAGCTGAAATGATACCCTCAGTGACCCAGAACAAGGTCTGAAGTTCCTGTAGTAGTGAAAAGCTCTCTGTACCTATGATGCTATAATCTTGCCTGTGTACGAGTACCTATTCTCTCAGGTCTCATAGTAGGTAAGCTACCACTATGTAAGCAAAAACAAAGTGTTTTCCAGTATTCCTACCTTGATAATGATTATGACAATGCCTTTGATGTCTTTAAAGATGTCACAAGCGAACAATACATGTTTCCTACCTTGATAATGATTATGACAATGCCTTTGATGTTTTTAAAGATGTCACAAGCGAACAATACATGGTTCATTCATCCATTTAGCATCTAGGAAAAAAATCATCATTTAAAATAAAAGCATCTACATTGAAGCTGAACAGAAAAGAAAATGCCTCAACCTTTTTCAAAGGGAAATAGTCCCAAGGCCAGTGAGGTTATGGGTGGTAGGCTGGTAGGGCCATATCATATCAATAACATGGACCCCTTCTCACATACCATCAGAAAAGTCCCAACAAAATTGAAAACGAAAAACTTTTTTACTTTCCATTTTTTTCTTTCCATTCGGGAAAAAATTCTCTATTATCAGAACACAAGTTTGATCCGTCTATTTGATAAAGATATTTTGAAAAATCCTCTCAGATTCCTACCTTGATAATGATTATGACAATGCCTTTGATGTCTTTAAAGATGTCACAAGCGAACAATACATGGTTCATTCATCCATTTAGCATCTAGGAAAAAAATCATCATTTAAAATAAAAGCATCTACTTTGAAGCTGAACAGAAAAGAAAATGCCTCAACCTTTTTCGAAGGGAAATAGTCCCAAGGCCAGTGAGGTTATGGGTGGTAGGCTGGTAGGGCCATATCATATCAATAACAACAAGTCCCAACAAAATTGAAAACGAAAAACTTTCTTACTTTCCATTTCTTCTTTCCATTCGGGAAAAAATTCTCTATTATCAGAACACAAGTTTGATCCGTCTATTTGATAAAGATATTTTGAAAAATCCTCTCAGCAGGTGGGAAATCTTATAAGTTCACTTTACGTTCTTTTGAAAAAAAAAAAAAAGAAAGAAAAAAAAAATGTGTATGGAGAAAAATACCTATAGGTACGTAAGAGTATAATAAGATGTCGGTTTAGTTCAATCCAGCCACAGCATATACATAGCAGATTATGGGGATTTACCATCTAGGTAACATAAGAGAAATGGAATTTTCTAGGGGGTGGAAAAACGTCCATTAAATATGAATCAAATGGACAAATCTAATGATGGCTGTGGCTTCCGGAAAAGTGTACAGCATTTAAATTAAAGGCTCTCCCCACTTCTCTTTCTCTCTCTCTCTTCCTTTCCTTCGTCTAATATTCCGCTCTCCTCTCATGTCTCTCCCTCCCTTATCCCATTCCGCTCTCTTCCTTCTATCCTAACAAAGTCCAGGAAATCAAGTTCAAATAGAGGTGCTCACCCCCAACCAGTCTGTATACACAAAAGCACAAGGATAAAATTACCCGAGAGTTTACACAGTGGAGGGATTGAGGGGCTCCCATGTCCCTAGATCCCTGCCACCAATATTTCACCATTATCAACTCCGGAAAACTTGCGAAGTAATGGGGGACGCGAAGTTTTAATAGTTATTTTTTAGTGACAGGAAGAGGAGGAGGAGAGAGAAGGAAGAGTAGGAGTATAGTAGAGTAGAAGGAGGAAGAGGAAGAGAAGGAGGAAGAAGAAGAGGAAGATGATGCCATTAGGGCGCGAAGGAGAAGGTAATTCATCTTGCTATTAAATAATGGTCTTTCTTTACTTTTTTTCCCTTGGAAAGAAAGAAAAAAGAACTAATTTTTCGTTCAATTTGAGTAATGTAGATCAAGAAAACTTCGACCGTTTTCCGCAGGTGCAATACGAGATGTTTATGATATAGTCGTCTCAGTACACACGAAAGATGGTAGCATAGGAATTAGGATGGATTGAATTGATCTGAGAGAACTTTATTTAAAGAAATGAGCCACAATAAGTTACAATCAATTAATGTAATCATTTCTTATTTAACTTTTCAAGACACTTCAGAGATTCGAGAAAATACAGAAGTTATTACAAAATATTGCATCGTTATATTGAAGAAATTTCTAATTAATTTTCACTTGACAGACAGGGATGTTTTTGTCAGATTTTTTAATAACTTAAAATATTTTCATGAATTTGTTAATATCAATTTTTAAGAGATAAAAAAATCTCCACAGACTGCTAGAGATAATTTGTCAATAATTTAATTGTTTTTTAATTGAAGTGAATTACTCAAATCTATAGCAAATTGAATTATTGCATTCAGTTTATTTCTGAAAACTTATTGTCTAGGGAAGATAGATAACTTAGGGAAGATAGTTCAATATGTAAAATCATAAAACAAGTTATTTGAGTCTTTGGCGGGAAAGTTGGGACAGTGAGAAAGATTAAAATAAATAGTCAGGAGGTGTCTACTCTACCTACAGATAGTAATTTAGAGTGAGTTCAACCAGGTAAATAATTACCAAAAGACAACATTTTCCCTCTCAGAAACAAAATAGTGAAGACTTGGTTCTGAGGGTTAAATAAAAACTTTACCCAGCAGAAAAAGTTTTATATTTTGCGTCAGCTTGGATGCTCGTTTTTCGTTTGATCAAAGGTTCCTGCTACTTAACTACTCAGAAGGGCGTTAAATAAAGGGTAGGTAAAAACAGGGTAACTCGTACGTTGAAAAAACTTACGCAACACTGTATTTTATTTCAAGTTCTACCCAAACCCCCCTGACTAAAAAATTCTTAATTGGAGGGAAATATTTGCGTAATACCTTCAATTTTGTAATTATAGCAAGGGTAAAAGCTTCTTCGTAGTAGATACGTTGAATTTTTCAAAACATTTTATTCTCACATTATAATTTTAATTTAAATTACCTTTATTTTGTAAATTTACACACTTTACTGTATAATTCATCACAAGCCTTTCAGCTCCCTTCCCTTGATGTGAGAGAGTAATACAGAAAGAAGAAGAAGAAGAAGGGAGGGAGGGAGGGAGAAAGAAAGAGAGCTATAGGTCGGACGAGAAAGATAAGGAAAGAGAAATATCTTGACATAGCGATAGGTGGGACAGTGAGAAAATCTCAGATCTCAGTGTTACAAAGCTATTTTTTTAGGTGATACAGTAGACAATACCTACACCAAATCTCTTGTATGTTTTTAAGCTGTCATGTTGACAAAAACTGCATCTTCTTCTATACATAAGAACACTTTGGCTCATTTAGAACAAATTAGCCCCCCCACACCCCCCCTCTTGTATGTTTTTAAGCTGTCATGTTGACAAAAACTGCATCTTCTTCTATACAGAAGAACACTTTGGCTCATTTAGAACAAATTAGCCCCCCCCCCCTCCCTCTTTACTTTGTTTTCATCGTCGTCCTCACTCTAGCTCAATAAAAGGAAAGAAAAACATAGGAGAGGGAAGGAGAGAGGGATAGGGAGAGTGGGAGGGGAAGTAGAAAGAGGGAGACAGAGGCGGAGGGAAACATTAGTGCACTGTAAAAACAGTATTAATAGAGGACACGAAGGGAGGGGTAGAGGGAGAAGATACCTTTTTATTCTAAAAAAAAAGTATCTAATCTAAGGGTGGGGAAACAAAAATGAAGAAAACTAAGAAACAATAATAAAAAAATTATCTCAATTGTTATTATTTTCGAGAAACAAAATGAAACCAACGAGGAAAAAAGCTCTAATATAGCTAACAAACAACTGACCCATGAAATATTAAAAAAAGAAGAGATCCAGGAACACAAAAGGTACGTGTGTGTTGGAGAGGAGTAAAAGGAGGAGGTAGTTTTTAATTAAAAGGAGAGTTTATTGTTTATTAATAGGAAGGAGAGAGGGAGAGAGAATGAGAGATAAAGGAAAAGACAGAAAGTGAGGCAGATGGAAAAACAAAGCAGAAAAGCACCTCCTCCCCCGAGAGGGAGAGAGAATGAGAGATAAAGGAAAAGACAGAAAGTGAGGCAGATGGAAAAACAAAGCAGAAAAGCACCTCCTCCCCCAAGATTCCAGCCATTCTTTTTCCAAAATAATTCAATTAAATAAAAATTCAGGAAAAATGGAAAATTAACAAAATTCTAATAAATACACTCATGAAGAATTTGCAGGCATACTATTATCCATTATTGCATTTAGTACGAAATTAAGCCCTCCTAAATTTTCACGTACGTTGACTTCAAAGGCTCAAGGTTAGTTCAAAGCAAGGTATGCATCATAAAGTTATCCTACCCTATAATTATGTAAAATAATAATAATTAAAAAAAAAAAATCCTTTAAAAACAGATTCAGTTGATTTCCTGAAAGCAACTTTACAAATTTGCACTTCACAATTTGCAATATTTTGCAATATTCTGACGTCACAGCAATGAGTATAATGGAAAAAGATGATAAAGGCTTGTCTTCTGTAATACGTCATTAACTTTTACGGAGAACGAAATGCAAAGTGCTAGGTTCTTTATGGACCATCTATTTTGGCTCTAGTCCATTAAACCAGGAAAAGGCTGATGGCTTATTTTGTAGGGATGTTCCAGAGCACTCATCACATCCAAAACACACTGTCATCAGCATATTGTGTACAGCATTTATGCTCAACATCGAGTAATTTGAAATTGCCAACAGTTTCACTTTGATGTTAGATACATGTGACGTCATACGTTAGCAGACCTGACGGGACGAAGGGGGGGAGCGGTTTAGCGAAACTTTTTTCTCTTTGTTAGCAACTTTTTTTTTAAATCACACAAAATTTTGTAAACCGAAAGAAACAAAAGAACAATGAAGTTTGGAAAAAGTAATAACAACGCGGAGATCATGGGGAGAGAAAGGGAGAAGAAGATTGGGAAAGAGAAAATCTGTAAAGTGTGTGTGAGAGAATAATCTGAGGGAGGAGAAAGGAGAAACAGAGATTAGAATGTAAAGAAAAAGAAATTGGGAGTAGAGGAGAAGAAGGAGAAAGCAGAGGGGAAGAAATCAGGGAGCAGATAAAGAGATAGGGGGGGGGGGCGAGAAAAATCAGGGAGCAGATATAAGAGGGGAAAAGTGGAAATCAGAACAGGATTCTAAACCTTCGGAAGGGTGGAGGGAATGAACTGGTTTTGGGGAGGGAAAGGTAAAAGAACTAATTGAAAGAAGGAATGCAAAGGAGCCAAAAATGCCCACTTCCCCCCTTCCCTACCCAAGGAAAAGAACAAAGAACACATTCCTGCCTTCGATATTGGAAATCTACATCAGACCGTCAGAATATTGAAATACCTACGTAAAGGGGGCTATTAAAAAAAGATCCTCTTTTTATATAAAAAAAGATCAAATAATATGTCCGTAAAAGTTTGGAAACAGTTAAATAGGATTGAGGAGGGGGAAGAGAGAAGAGGCTGGAAAGGTGATGCTGATGGGGTGGAATCGAAATAGGACGGGGGGGAGGAGAAGCAGATTGAGGAGGGGGAAGAGAGAAGAGGCTGGAAAGGTGATGCTGATGGGGTGGAATCGAAATAGGACGGGGGGGAGGAGAAGCAGAGAGGCAGAAATGTGATACATAAAAATCTATCCATAAAATGCATGACAAAGGGCAGTGGAGATATAACACCAGCATACAAGTAACTAGATACGATCATGATGGTAATTTCATTAAAAATCGGATGGAAAATGAATAAATTTCACGGATATTGCTGTCCACTGTCCATGAACGAACGATGAGGGAAATACAACAAGCAGAAAGCAGTAGAAGATTTGCATGTTTTTTGATTTGCATAATTATTTCAATTCTTTTGTAAAATAAATAACAAAAGGAGCACTATTTATTTACGTAGATAATTTCACAGCAAAATGACTAAAATTTCTACGAAAATTTCACAACAGCTTATTAATTTTTCCGGAAAAATACGAATCACTTTAAACCTCTTTCACAAAACTAACTAAACTTTCTTCTGGGGAAAATAAAATAAAGAACATCATCTTCAATTTCAAAAAATAAAAAAAACTCATCTTTCATTCAAAACGAAAATTTTCACCCAATTCAAAACGAACTTTTTACGATTTATTTATTTTTTAATTTCAAAAAAGAAAGAAATTATGTTTCGAAATTTGACACTTAAGAATGGAAGTCTAAATGAAAACTGACTATGTTTTCCAAGGGGTGGAGACGGGAGGGGAGGTGTTGTTCCCGCTCTGGTGGGAAAAGTAAAGTGGGGAGTTTTGGAATTTAAATTTGGGGGAAAAAAAGTTGAAGAGTTGCGTCACGGTTAATTCTGTTCTTCTCGACTGTTTTCTATTTTTCCACGAGAACTGTGAATGAAATAAATTTGATAAGAGTAGCTGTTATTCCAATATACGTTTGAATACATTAGAGTACCATATGCCGATCATTCTGCAGATATTGATTCACATACAATATGTTCAAATAGATAGGTACCTAGATAATATTACACCGTCTAAAACTACCAAAGATGAAACTCGAAAAAGTCTCTTCCTCCACAGAATTCAAGCTCAGGAATGAAAATTATGCCCTAGGAAAAACTCCATGGCACGTCAGTTAGGATTGACATAGCTAGCTCCTACGTAAATTCTTCAAGGACCACGGCATAGAGCTTGAGGCTGAAATAACGTACGCGTATGTGTGAGACTACGGAGAAAGAAAGCAACGAAATGACTTCAAAGAGAATGTTTGAATTCATTATGGACCACAATTTTTCAAATTTGTATTTCAGTCGAGGGACAAGAGAAAATACAATGTACCTACCATCTAGGACCTAGGTACTACCTGCCCACAGTAATATTTTAAACAAGGGACACGATCTACTAGCCTCTGTTCTCACACTTCTTCCCAAACACGCAGAGGTTTTCCAGTCTTCAAATAATTATAAATAGCCTTTGTTTATTAACAATGTACATAGGTACTGTGGGCAAGACAGGATTAATTTAAAACAAAGAATTTCCACAGTTCTCTGATGTTTTCTCCAAAAAATATTCTTTACGTGAGAAATAAATTTCAATTGTGTTCCTTTTTTTACGAAAATCAATAGTCCCAATTGAATAGCCCACCTTTGTTTGAAGTTATTGAGTGGATAGGCCTCGGTATGCCCTGAAACGTGTGGCTAGAAAGCTTCCTTGGTTCTGTAGGAAATGCTGTTTTCTACAAGTAGCGTCATGGGCTGGAAATAATAGCGATGAAAAGTTACGACTCTCGAGAATATCGCCAGGTGGGAAGGGAGAAGAGGGGAGTGAACTGAAAGCTGAAGATAAAACAAAATATTGTGTGTTTATCCATAGTGTTCCTCATTGCGAGAGGGGAAAATTATACTCTTAGAATCTATTAAGAAAGGAGAAAGAAAAGTCAACCCATTTCCCATATGCCAGACTGGATCTGAAGTGTCGAGCTAGGCAACAATATCCCTTGATTTAGTAGTAGGTACATATCTACTGAATTCAGTAGAAAATTTTGTTTAAGTTCTGAAAGTTGCGAAGTTCTCAGGAGAGGTTTTTTTACATCATTGGTCAATTGGAAATTAAGAATCGAAATTCAATCTCACATCAAGGTAAATTTTAACCAACTCTGCTACATCATTGGTCAATTGGAAATTAAGAATCGAAATTCAATCTCACATCAAGATAAATTTTAACCAACTCTGCTGGGAATCAAACCCTGACTTGGTGACCACTGCGCCAACATAAAGCTAGAACACGGGCGTTGCTTACTTGTCTGCTCATACTGTAGAATGTTTTATATCGCCTGACAATCTATAATATTTCCACCAAAAATTAGTTCCGAGCCAAAAAATATAAGAGCATTCTAAAAAGATAAATCACAACATGAATTGTGTAGTTCAAGCTCATCGCTTCTCCAGACAAAAATGCAAAGGGATTTATCCAAAGAGCATTCTAAAAAGATAAATCACAACATGAATTGTGTAGTTCAAGCTCATCGCTTCTCCAGACAAAAATGCAAAGGGATTTATCCCTCAGGAACACCGACACAGTGGATATTCATGATTCTTGTTTATGAAGAGAAGGTCAAAAGAAGGGCAGCTCCAAGCCCAAGTATTCGTACAAAAAAGCCCCTACCTATTAAATCTGCATATTTATATCCAAACATCCCAACATTGGTAATAGAAAGTATACTATTAGAGCTTATATAAAGGTTTGCATACAGACAACGTACGATTATATCTATTGTATCTGTTTTGTTTACCCTTTTCTGTAATTACATAGGTTACATAGGTGACACACTAATAAAGAGCTATTGCCCAGAGGAAAGGACTTCTCAGTGAAGAAGTATATGTTTATCATTTCAACCTACCTAGTCAAGATGGACCTTCACAACAATTTTTCAAATTTGTATTTCAGTCGAGGGACAAGAGAAAATACAATATACCTACCATCTAGGACCTAGGTACTACCTGCCCACAGCTAAAAAAAAACACCCAAGTATTCAAAAAGCAAACATTAGTTCTAAAGGAATGCCAGACTTCACAAAAAGCCTGCAGCTTTTTAGTACTAAAAAAAAACACCCAAGTATTCAAAAAGCAAACATTAGTTCTAAAGGAATGCCAGACTTCACAAAAAGCCTGCAGCTTTTTAGACAAACATACAAAGCAAAGTCAGCTTGAGTTATTATGCCACATTCAAAACAAACCTCAGCCGCCATTTTGTGAGGAGAAAGAAGAAAATAAAAGTGTTTCATTTTATGAATGTGGGGAAACCTAGAGTAAAAGAAACACAAAGAGGGAGGCAAGGAGGGAGATGTGTTTTGTAAATAATGGTGCATGTTTTCAGCAAAAGCTTTTCAAAATTGAACCAATAATATAGGTACAATGACTATAGTTGATAGTAGCGTACTGGCAAATAAAAGCTACCATAAATAATGCATAGGGGTAGCTAGAGATAGCAATGGAAGAAACGGGGAAAGAGACCGATATTCTTGTATGATGACATGTAGAAGTGCATGTAACCTACTTGAGATAGATCACGAGTCAATGAACAATAACTGAATTTAGTTCAAGATCTACATACTTGAAAGATATTTTACATAGGTCACATAGGTGACACACTATTAAAGAGCTATTGCCCAGAGGAAAGGACTTCTCAGTGAAGAAGTATATGTTTATCATTTCAACCTACCTAGTCAAGATGGACCTTCACAAATTTTACATAGGTCACATATAGGTGACACACTATTAAAGAGCTATTGCCCAGAGGAAAGGACTTCTCAGTGACACAAATAGTGAAGAAGTATATGTTTATCATTTCAACCTACCTAGTCAAGATGGACCTTCACAAAGTTACAGAATCTTCAATCTAATTTCTCAGTATCTCCGGACAGGATTAACCAGACCTAAAAGGTATACGTATTTTAATCTAGTCTCAAACCAATGAGTGTTAATTATTTTGGGATGTCCTAACTGGCCTTCTCACTTCTTATGCGAGGGTATCAGTACAGTTAGCTACCGTACTAACAACAGCACGTGCCAAACCTGTCATGTCAGGATAGTAAATTAGAAAACTTTTAGATAAATAAGAACTAAAATTTCATTAATACCTTACTCATATTCAAAGTAGTTCTTTCTTTTAAGTCAGGTATACGAAAGCAGGTCTTGATTGCTAAGTGCTAATTTACATTGCGCTACTTTCAGAGGCGAAAATTAAAGTGAGAGCTGCATTTAACTTTGTTTCTATTCTGAGTGAACATCAAACAGCTTTCTTTTCTCTGCATCTGTTGCTATGAACGCTACCAAACGGTCCGTCCAATTTACACAAAACACCGGAACGTCCGAAGAGCAGGGATTGTGACTGCAGTTCTAAATGGTCACATTAAAACTCGTCTATTCATAATACTTGGTATAGCTTAACAATATTGAATACAGATGATCGCATTGATTCTAAATGTCCTGTTTTAACAAAGGTTTGCCTTTTTTAGAATCACCTGTACAAGTCAGATGATGCAAATATTTGAACATGATTTGAATAGGACTAGCATTTTACATTTCTCTCTCTCTGTGTGTGTGGGGGGGGGGGGGGGGGGGGCAATTCAGAAGTTCTAAAGGAGAATAGTCTGTGTGTGTGTGTGTGTGTGGGGGGGGGGCAATTCAGAAGTTCTAAAGGAGGATAGAATTTCAAGCTTTGGCTGAGATTGAAGTAGAAACACGCAATCCAGCTTAAAACACAAGCCCTCTGAATATTTTCAATTAATCAAGGCAGACAATTCAAAATAAAATAAATAATATGTTAAATCCAAAAAAATGTACATTAATTGATCGAAAAGATCATACCAAATATTAATTCAAGTTCAGGTTGAGTTGAGATTTTGTTTGAAAATGTTTCATAATTATTACCTATATGGGTTTTTTTTTCCAAGAACCCCGGTAGTTATTCACGGATACAAAAACACACACGTATCACCTCTATTCCTCTAACGTGCTCGATATATGCAAAACAGAGAGAATTAGCACAAGCATCTTGTTCAAACATACATATCCTGAGGGGAAGAAGGAGGAGGAGGAATAAGGGAAGGAAAAGGAACAGTGGGAAGAGGAAAAGGAAGAGGTTCTGAAGGTAGAAAAGGGGTTATTACTTTGGAAAAGGTAGAGGAGGAGGAGGAGGAGGAGGAGGAGGAGGAGGAGAAGGAATAAGGGAAGGAAAAGGAACAGTGGGAAGAGGAAAAGGAAGAGGTTCTGAAGGTAGAAAAGGGGTTATTACTTTGGAAAAGGTAGGTGGTACCTTCCTGAACCCTAATAATAATGTTTGTATAATTTCAGTTTACAATTACCTTTTATTGAATAATGTGGGTGTGGAAGGATAAGTGTGCGTGAAAGTAAGAAGAGAAAAGTGGAGGTGGTTGTGGAGGAGGAAGGAGAAGTAGAAGGAGGAGGATGAGCAGAAGGAGTAGAAGAGATGAAAACACAAGTGGGTTTAAATGGGGCTTTAGACCCACACATTTCAATATCATGGTGAATTTGGTGTGAGGTCAATGTCCTTATACTACAAATAGACCGAAATGTTAAACAATAACGAAAGGGTGAGGAAAAAGATATATTGAAGTGCTCAAATAGGAGATAGGAGAGATTAGGGGAGAGAAGGAAAGTAGAAAGAAAGAGGAATAACGAGAAGAAAGAACAAACAAAACCGGAAATTAAAGATAGGAAGGAGAGCAGAGAAAGAGAGCTCATTAACACACAAAACAAAGTTGCTTCCAAGTAGACCGAAATGTTAAATAATAACAAAAGGGTGAGGAAAAAGATATATTGAAGTGCTCAAATAGGAGATAGGAGAGATTAGGGGAGAGGAGGAAAGTAGAAAGAAAGAGGAATAAAGAGAAGAAAGAACAAACAAAACCGGAAATTAAAGATAGGAAGGAGAGCAGAGAAAGAGAGCTCATTAACACACAAAACAAAGTTGCTTGAGTGCCTATCTGCTAATATTGTTCCTAGGTTTGATGGTTCCAGTTAGGTAAGTTTATTACAACTGGTTCGAAATTTCAAGTGTAGGTACCTACATACCTAATGTAATAATTATTTATCTAGCTTAGGCCTGGAATAATGCATGCTTTGATGATTCTAGAACTTTGAGATTTTATCTGTGTGACAAGTGATCAAAGCAGTTAATAAGTGCCAACATGATATTGTTCCTAGGTTTAATGGTTCCAGTTAGGTAAGTTTATTACAACAGGTTCGAAATTTCAAGTGTAGGTACATACCTACCTAATGTAATAATTATTTATCTAATAATAGGTAGGTATAGGTACTGGTAAGTATACCTAAATGTTTAAAACCAACATCAAGACCTTTGCAGTGTTAGGTGATTGTTGTTTCTGTTTCCTTGTCCGTGAAATGGAAACCATCCCACATGCTGGTGAGAAAGGATAGGAATGATGTTTTGGGTAAACAAAAGCTGGATCAGACATTTTTAGGAACATAATTATGTATAAATGTAAATGCAGTTTCTTTGTGTTTTAGTTATTATATCACAACTTTGGTGCTCACTGCAGCATTGTATGATTTTTTCCAATATCTCAATCATCCTAACATCCAATGTTTACCTACCATGCTGGCACCGGTCGCTATGCGCATTTATATGTTATAGGTACCTAGCTACTCATTTTCCTCACGAGGCTGAGTGGGCCCCGCAACATCCAGTCACGGAGTCAATCATTTGCTTGATACAAATTTCTTGACCCCGCCGGGAATCGAACCCCGGTCTCCCGCGTGCTAGGCGAGTGCAGTGACCACTACGCCATGGGAGCTGACGGAACATATGTATAACATGAGAGTATACGCACTATACATAAATAACTATTCCAGCTTTTACTTTCGATCAGAACTTTCAATGCTATACGGACTATCTTGATTATTCTTGATGTACCCCTTTGTTTAACAAAGTGTGTACCTAGATACCTACACATATCAAGTAGGTATCTGGTACCTACATATCTACTTGGAAATCTCGTAGGTGATTCGATAATATTGTAATATATTCACACATTATTCCTAGTACCCGTTATTTGTGTTTACAGAGAAGGTAATTTCAATGTGATACTCACTCGCTCAATTATTGATTCCAGAGGAAGGAAAGCTGTGACAATCTGTTGTGAAAATGAATGTCTGGGTAGCGATGATATTTTCATGTCAATGTACGAATGTGTCCTTTGTATTGGTGCTCTAACTTCAATTAAGTGTCAATGCAAACAATGAAGGTACCCTTTCATTGAGGTTGTACTGTACATACATATACAAGTAAAAGCAAAAGTGGAGAAGACTAGACTGCAATGACCGTTTTAGAATACTAGGTCAGACATGTCGCAGAGGACGAACGAATTTGGAGTAAGCAATGAGATGACCCCCGGGCATCGTCCGACCGATGATAGTACGTTCGATAATATGGTGAGTAATAATGGTAGCACTCTTCTCAATAAAACAGCTATATGTCCTCTCAGCAGATATAGTCATACAGGTATAGCAGGACTTCACACTATAACAGCAGTACAAATTACATGTCTACAAGGTGCTCGGTTCACACAATAGCATTAACCCACTTGAGTCGAATTTCACGACCAAGGTAACACCTGACAGACACCTGAACCGGAGGAAAAAACAATATCACCTACATCAGACGAAATCAATGATTCGTGAAAGCACGAGATAAGGTGAGGCGATGGTTACTTAGAACGTCGTTTTAGATTATCTACGTAATCTCTCTATTTGATCTTTAAGAAATAATCAACTTCCGTACGATAGTGATTATGATTATCATTAGTGATCTTTTTATTTTGCAACAAAAATAAAGATTTAGAACGATTAGTTTTGATAGGTGTTTCATATCAAAAACAAACACTCTTCACTTTCATCATCTCTCAGATACTTATCCACTATTCTATCTAGCGACCTCTTTGTATATCTCCGGCAAAGCCATTTCATTTGTAGGAACTGCTCCTCTAGTTCTGGATCCTTCATTGTTAGGACATCCTGATAAGTTTGTGAACTTTTTGATATCGATCTGTTGCATCTCTTCTCGCAATTTGGTTCCGGTTCGCGAACATTTCTGTTATTTCGACAACAAAAATAAAGATTTAGAACGATTAGTTTTGATAGGTGTTTCATATCAAAAACAAACACTCTTCATTTTCATCATCTCTCAGATACTTATCCACTATTCTATCTAGCGACCTATTTGTATATCTCCGGCGAAGCCATTTCATTTCTAGGAACTGCTCCTCTAGTTCTGGATCCTTCATTGTTAGGACATCCAGATAAGTTTGTGAACTTTTTGATATCGATCTGTTGCATCTCTTCTCGCAATTTGGTTCCGGTTCGCGAACATTTCTGTTATTTCGACAAAAATCCTTCATAACTCCGCCCCTGTTGAAAATCGGATCTGTCCAGATAGCTTTTTCTGATAGCCCTTTAGGTCCTGCATCAACCCTTAAGCGTTGTACAGTCGTTCGCGGGACACCCTGTAGATAGGTAGTATCTTATCTGCAGAACAGAGGTTGTTTATTTCCCTTTCAAGACTAAATTAACATGATCTGATTAGTTTCTCGGTGGTTATTGGTTGAAGATGCGAAGAAGATCCATGTGAAATTTGATTGATCAGAAACTGCTAGAAAACTATCTTCATTATTCCTCTCTCTTTTCACAAGGGCAATGGTCTTTTTCAAAGTCACAAATACTAGGTACCATAGAAATTATCGAATTATTGATTAGGGTTTTGATTGACGGACTAATTAGATAGGTATATTATTGAATGATTGTTTGCCAAGGGAAACAATTTTTCTACGTCCAGCCCAGAATTACAAAAAGTATCAGCAGGATTTCACGAACATAAATCACCAGAAAGTCTGAGCACCATGACCATGATGACCCTCACTGTCATATTCAGTAGGATCGAGTCTATGTTCATCTCGTATTCAAGGGTTCTATACCTGTGTCCAAACATAGACTGGCTGTCGATCGACGAGGTGAATTTATGTTGTCGAGGCAGTGTGGACGGTTCAGTCAACATCGATCGACGACGTTTCCGAGTATTTCGACATTCAAGTTGATTAATTCTTATTATTATTTTTTGTTGGTTGACACTCTGTCCCTCGGCGTTAGATGAAGTTGCATTTCCTAACTTGGCTATGATTTTAATTTTCATTGATGATTTTGTTTTTGTTGTGTGTGCATGGGAGCTTTCCTTTTTAATGTGTTAGAAAGACTTTCTGTGTGCTGTGTGAGAAGGTGTTTTTTAGGGTGTGTTCATTATGTTATGGGTGTTGGTTTGTTTTGTATTTGTATATAGTGTCATTGAAAATTACATGCTATGGTGTTATTTTAATAATATATAATGTACTTTTCAATTTAGCTGGCCATGTTGTTATGTACTACCCATCTCTTTTATTTGCTTTTAGCTGCTTCAATTTCAGATAGTTACACTTATGAAACTGATGTTCAGTAGGTCAATAACGGCTTGCATTACTAATTTGAATAGACAATGATATTATTATAATGATTTATTGGTATCACTCTTGTATAATACCCCAACAAACCTGTAAGGTTGTCCGTCATAATTTATCATCACAAAGTACAAAGCTATAGGATTACGAAGAAAAGGCATGTCCAATATAGAAAGTACTCTCTTTGCATACGTCTCAGACGAGGGGCAAATAATTACACCGGACCATTCCAAGACCCAGGTAATGAATGCTGTAATGTGATACATCATGCAACACCTGCATTACTGTCACAGAATAGTCATCACGACCAGAGACGATCAGTCACATTGCTGATTCCAGCGAAAACTTTGCCCTCCGTGCCATCATCATATCGAGGATATTACTGCTGATTACGTCTAACTTTCACTATCATGGAGAATATTCTAATGAATCTTATGAACAGGGTGAAGGTGGAGCTCCTTGTGGGACAAATGCTTTCAGCATTTCACCAACTTGGTCTCATAGATTCTTGAACACTGAGCTGCCAAGGGAAACAGAATTTTTCTACGTCCAGCCCAGAATTACAAAAAGTATCAGCAGGATTTCAGGAACATAAATCACCAGAAAGTCTGAGCACCATGACCATGATGACCCTCACTGTCATCTTCAGTGGGATTGAGTCTATGTCCATCTCGTATTCAAGGGTTCTATACCTGTGTCCAAAAATAGACTGGCTGTCGATCGACGAGGTGAATTTATGTTGTCGAGGCAGTGTGGACGGTTCAGTCAACATCGATCGACGACGTTCGCGAGACCGACATTGACAGTGACTGGTCGACTATGTGTGGACACACCTTCAAGGTGTGCCTTGCCAACACCACCTTCGACATCGATCGATGTCGGTCGACTATTGATCGAGGACCGTCGACTATGTGTGGAGACAACTTTACATTTGAGGACCCCGAGAGAACCCAGGAACCTCATGATTATTGATTAGGGTTTCGAGACCCTGTTTGTCTCTCAGCATCACATCACAGTTCACACCCGACTACGGAGAGGTGCACTATGACGCGAAAGTGAATTCACCTTGAATCAAGAATCATTTAGAGTACGGTCAAGCGATGTCGATCGATAACATCAAATTGATTTTAATGGTGTTTCAAATGCTAAAACATACCACCTTTGATCACACAAAACAGTCATACTTATTACAAGCCATAAAGAAGTTAGGTAGGTACCTAATATCAGTACCTAATACATTTAATATTTACTTCAAGATCACATTAAAGTATCTTGTTCAGGTATCTCATTGTACATTGCATACATGAGATATTTTCAGGCACTCACACAATATTCCAATAGATCTCATGTGCATGGGTCGTAGGTAACACCTAGATAGGCAGGTAAAAGCTGAACAGTTAAACAGTAAGTAAGTTAACATTTTGGCGAAATTAGGTACCTGATAAAAATTACATAAGACCTACCGACTTTTTATTAAATTTTCGATATAGGTAGGTACCTAATACCTGTAAACTGCTAAGATGAAAAGAAGTTTAGTATTATTAGATACCTACTTTATACCTCGCCTTTTCGCTGGGATTTCAACAAGAATGCTAATAAGTCTAATAACCAGCATAAAGTCAATATTGACAGCGACAATGCTGATGAGCTGATGACTGATGACAATGTAAATAACATTTTCTCTGCCTTCTATTGCCAAACCCCTGTCTCCCCACCATCATGGTATGGGTCCTTAGTAGAGCTTACTGAACATTAGGAGTTATATTGTCTTGAAGTTGAAACATTATGTAGGTGTACTAGAAATATTGATTTCACAGGTTTATCACAGGGTATTATTCCGTCAGAATGAACCTGAAAGGCAGCTTTTAGAGAAGAAGGAGGCTTATAATGCGATTTCAATCCATTTTGGAGAAGCTATGAAAAGTCCTTTTTGGAGGAGAAGGTAGAAAAGCTCACTTACCTTAGTTCCAGCGAGGTTTCCACCAGTAGTTTGACGCAATCCAGACAGCCTCTAGCCGAGGCATAATGCAAGGCCAGGGCCCCACTGGTACTCCGCTCCAGGGCCGGCATGTCGGGGGCTGAATTCCACAGGAGCCAGCGAACTACATGGGCCCGACCGTTTCTGAAAGCAGAGAGAAGTCAAAGTTTGTCAAAAATCAGAGAAAACTTTGAACCCCCTTATCTTTAAGAGAAATGCATATTACCTTGTTTACAAAATTGTTTGCTCTTCTTGCCAAGTGAGGAGTGTATATTTTAAGTGAATGTGGCAAATATCTCTCATCACTCTTCTCTCAAATCTTCTTTCTCTCGCTTTTTAGCCCGTCCTTCCTTTATTATTACGATAGTAATAAAAAAAGGTATAAGGGACGGGCTATTGTAATCGCTTCGGTGTCGTCTGTCGGTCTGTCCCCATAGAAGGACTTATCCAAACCTGGTCGACCTATATATCAAATTAAAGGTCTTTTTACTCCTTAGTCAAAGGCTTTATCAAGTGGCAGACCCTCCTAGTGAAACATTAACGGAACCATTTACAATCGGAACATTGACCAGAGTGGTGGGCAGTGGGGATTTCACATTTATTTATTTTATACCTACCTATAATTATTTATTTAATTCAGAACTAGGTACAACTTGATTTTTAATTTTATTTAATTTATTTATTTATTGTGATATTTTTTTGTTTATTTATTTTCAATTTTTAATTTGCTGTCAAAGGTGAGTTTTAATTTTTGTTCGTTGATTTACAATAAATCAGATTAAGCCTTTAATATACCTGATGAATTAATCTTTTGGGGATTTGAAAAAAAAAAGCTTACCTACAGCGAAACTTTATGGCTGTCTGTTTGTTGGTCCGATTTTGGAAAATACGCAATTTATGTAGTAAAAGTAAATTCGTTGATTAGATTTTAAACCCTTGAGGGTCCTTTTATTTTATATTGTAGCAAACTGGTTGGGTTCTTGGTATAGGATGGGTTCTTGGGTTTTGGTCTTAGGTGGGGGACCTTAGGTATAGGATAAAAATACATCTTTTCAATCTTATCAAATATAATGTCTTGTTTTCAGATTCAATTCGCCAAAACATGGTGTTCAACAAGGACATTCTAGCTGAAATCCCCAAGGATGGTGTTGAAGCCAAAGATGTTCTCATGGAAATACCACAGGACCAGGTGGACCAATTCTGTGAAATTCTCAAAGCTGATTGGCCTCTATCAATACACGTAAGTTAATAGTGTTCACATTGCATAATAGGCTAAGTCCTACCTGAGTACATAAAATAACTCTTGAAGAAATAATTCATCCCGGAAAACTGAAAGTACAGATGTCTCCCTAACTACCTATGAATTTTGTTAAATCTACCTAAATTAGCAACTTCCATTGCCGAGGGAATATCAAACTAGGCTTGGACACGGGAAGACCCCGGTTCGCTTTCGGACAGCGTCATAAGTTTTTTTCGGGTCTGTGCTTGGAATACGGGGTGCACACAGCCTCATGGGGACAATTAAAAAAACCTAATTTAGTCGAGTAGCGACCATTGGCGGCAGTAGCACAAGAAAGGAGGCTTCAATTAATGCAGTGGTATCCACAAAAATTGCAAAGAGGCAATCAGTTAATACCTAATTTATGATTTACCAAAAATCTACCAAAGAAGTTTTTGCCTGTCAAATGAGCATGAATTTATTGTTGTCGGTGGAGAAACAAAAGAAGTCACAGGAGGAAAGTGCTTATTTCTTCGTGCATCTAAAATCGCGCGATCAACATTCTCAACGAACAGAATTTCCTATTTTTCCACGCGGCAATCACTTTTGAAATTCGCTTATCAATACCACCTGTGGAGTCTAAAGGGGTCCTATATGTTATATGGTTCGACTATGATACTCCAAGTGGGGTCTAATCGTCTAGGAATCCCCCGTAGTAATGATAAAGTCCTCATTGTTTTCTCTGCTTCTATTCTCTTAGGTTCTCGTTTAAGGTTTAAGATGAACATTATCTTTTACTTTTAATAATCCAGGCTTTCCCAAGTTATTTCATGCAGAGGGTTTACAAAGGGTTCAGCCAATTGAAATGCGCCGGCTTAGCTATTCTGAGCTATTACACGATACAGGGAAGTTAATAGGCACCGATAAATAATACATATTTCCCCCTTTCTGCTTTTCCTGTAAGAGAATTAGCGAGGAACAGGTTCACCCGGAATGAAATTTAATTTTGTATGAATGCCGTTAAATTATTTGAGTATGCAATATGCTATACTCGAAATTTTGGTGGAGATGTCGGTTTTACTATTCCCTATAAATAACAAAACAAGCCTGTAGTACCTAAACCTATGTAGGCCTTTGGGGGTATCGGTGAAAAATTCAACAAGGGACAATATTGAAATTCGTCCATTTAGGGGGAGGGGGGCCGAAAAAATGGGAGAAGAAGACTATCTTTTAGGATGGGATATTAAAATTATGAGAACATTAATTACATGGGGCAACATTTTTCTCTAAAAAAAAAAAAAAAAAAAAAAAAAAAAAAAAAAAAAAAAATAAAAAAACAAGAGTGTTGTTTTAAATGATGATTACGATAAGTAGCTGCTGATTGTGTACTAGGCAGTGGTGAATGTTGGAGTTGAGGTTTACCTTGCCCTTGGGATCAAATTAATTTGAACAAACCATTTACCTACTCATGAAAATTTGTAATGAAAAAAGAAGTCTCTGAATCGCTACAATTATGACAACCAACTTTTATTTTCATATTTGCCACCACGATCCACCCACAGATCAATATTTGGGCATTGGGCCGCTACAATACTACAATACTAGGCAACCAATTCGTCAAGGACGCATTTTATCATTGACCTTGAAATGTAAAAGTGCTTAGTCCAGTGAAACAATAATCACAAAGGCATGATCCAAGGACTACCAGGTATCAGAAGGAAACTTGTGAGAAAGGAGGGATCAAGGTTCAAATCTATGTGTGTAGGTATATTCTATTCGCCACTGAATAATGTAGGGGAGGAATAAGGGAGAGGAGAAGAGGGGAACAAGATGGAGGGCGGAGCAGAGGGGAAAGGACATATTGGTGGTCATAAATTTGCAAAGAGAACCAATTTTTCTTTCTTATGGGAGAGAAACAGGGGCGTCTCATGATTGCAAAGAGTTGTGAGCTATTAGCATGAGGTGAAACAATATCTTACATAACAAGTGATATTTAACCAATAAAACAATGCTTTCGCTAAACGAACATGTCGACGTCCTTGCGAAAAGACACCAGAGACGGCAGAACACATGTATGTGAATTCAAGACTACGTGTCATAATAATCATAAACAAATGTAATTTTTACAAGATATACTAAAAAACTATAGAAGTAATATTCAATTGATGAGAATGTTGGATTATAAAAGCTTGCAGTAATGTGCCATAAGTCATTCATTTGAGTATTGATTGTGTACTATGTATGTACATTGTACACGTGGAATTACCGTCTCTAAGAGAAGTGATGGATGTGACATATTTACACTTTAATGCATTCATCACACGTAAATGCATACACATTCACCCATTAGCATGATTAATTACTTTGACAGAACTTGTGTGCCAAAGGAATAGTTACCCTCTGCTGTCTCCTGTGTAAAGTACAAGTTTCCTTAGCAGAGGATGTTCATTATTTCGAACCCAAGATTATGAAGATCACGCTAAATGTTAATGTTATAAAGTTTGCACTGTATGAAATAACTCATACATATGTAGCATAGTAATCAAGTCCTCCATCTTCATTTGTAATGGAGTCCGGAGCATTTCAAGGAAAACTTTACAGCAGAGTTTCAGTCTCACGAATGGAACTCAAACAAAACAATGTACTTCTTCGAAAACTTTGAGGGTGAAAACTTTTCCAAGTTGTGAACAATGAATTGGAGCCATTCCAACAATGTGCTCCAATGAAAGTCATATTTTCGCCCCGAAATTTTCAATGCAATCAATTTCCATTGGAAAAACTTGGGCAAAAGTTGCGTCAATTTCTGGATATTCATTGCCAATAATCTTTTTAGCAAAGTTTTCCGAGTTTTTTTTCTAGTTTCTAAGTGTCAATTTTAATTAAAAATACACGTCACGGTGCAAACGTTGCACGTTGAGGGTTCTGAACAGAGGAGACGAGAAATCAATTTATTCTAGTTTCCAAGTGTCAATTTTAATTAAAAATACACGTCACGGTGCAAACGTTGCACGTTGGGGGTTCTGAACAGAGGAGACGAGAAATCAATTTATTGTGAAAGTGTGAAATAGCAATAATCTGTACTAGGAGCTTTTTCTTTGTCTCTTTGCAACTCGTTCAGATGTACAATAAATTCAAAATCCTCATTACAAAGATAGTTCACATCATACTCTAGTTTCTACTGTTTGAAATTCGTTATTCGAAAGAAGTATGGAAAAAAAAAGAGAGAAAAAGCATGCACAACATGAACAGAGTAAAACGTTGTGATAATAAAATATGCACAATAATTGCTTCTTCTATTGCATTACATCTATTGCTCTCCAATCTGTTTTGCAGAGAGAAAAAGCATGCACAACAGAGTAAAACGTTGTGATAATAAAATATGCACAATAATTGCTTCTTCTATTGCATTACATCTATTGCTCTCCAATCTGTTTTGCATATTGAATATCATTCGTAAGACCTTTATTTCATATTCTGATTCGTCAATTCATTATAGGTTTAGAGATAGGACATGTTCCTTTCCATTATTCATACAGACTGTAAGATTATTACCTTATTTTCAAATATTATAATATTAATTAATACCTATGTTCCATGTTTCATCCATGTACATGTGTTGTTTGTTATACTATATAAATGAAGTTTGATTGAATGAAAATATGAACGGATTCGAACTGGTAATTTGCTCACTTTTTTCTTCACGAGGTTTACAAATAGCAATCCATTGCAGTAGACAATAAGCATGTATTTGTACCTTCTATCAAAAACTAAGTACAACTTACTTTTTTTCCAACATAAACACGACTTTTTTCCTCAGCTTTGAGTATTTAATCCCTTCCATCATAAAACTTAAGAGGGGGCGACTCTACTTAATCTTATTTTCTCCTTAAAAAACCACCTTAAGCTTTCTTAGCCTTCAGTTCTAAATTAGTTAAAAAATACAACACAAACCACATTTATTTTGTTATTTTTTCCTTCGAGTTTATTGTTTTTCTCTTCTTTCTTTTTTCTCAATTTACGGGTAAGTATTTCTCTCCCTGTTTTGTTCTGAATATAGATTCCATTTTTAGGAACACCAAGTTACAGAATACTACTAATGCTTAACCAACTCTGCTGGGAATCAAACCCTGACTTGGTGACCACTGCGCCAACATAAAGCTAGAACACGGGCGTTGCTTACTTGTCTGCTCATACTGTAGAATGTTTTATATCGCCTGCAAGACAATCTATAATATTTCCACCAAAAATTAGTTCCGAGCCAAAAAATATAAGAGCACTCTAAAAAGATAAATCACAACATGAATTGTGTAGTTCAAGCTCATCGCTTCTCCAGACAAAAATGCAAAGGGATTTATCCCTCAGGAACACCGACACAGTGGATATTCATGATTCTTGTTTATGAAGAGAAGGTCAAAAGAAGGGCAGCTCCAAGCCCAAGTATTCGTACAAAAAGCCCCTACCTATTAAATCTGCATATTTATATCAAAACAAATATCCCAACATTGGTAATAGAAAGTATACTATTAGAGCTGATATAAAGGTTTGCATACAGACAACGTACGATTATATCTATTGTATCTGTTTTGTTTACCCTTTTCTGTAATTTTATTCAAATTGTAAATACGCAACCAGCATCAGCTACACCTAAAGAACATTAAGATACGGAGGGCCTGGAGCTTTTATCTTCCCCATGTAAAATCCAAGGACATTGTTTTCAGAAATTTAGGAAAGTAATTTAGGCAAATCTGACAAAAATCTGCTTCTACATTCCTTTTGTTGCGATAGTAATCAGTGATCAGCAATTAGGATTAAACTTAATATTGTACAAAAAGAAAACAATCAAATACGATTGCGAGTCAGAGTTCAAGGTAGTTTTGTGGTAATTTTAACAGATTACATCACATGAGATTCATCCTATATCGCCATCAAAACTTACAGGGTCTAATTTAAAGAAGAAGAAAAAGGTTCTCACAAAAGGTTTTACAAATTGACTGCTAAATTTCCATTACACTGGACAATACTGGGCATAACAAATGCACAGCGCTTCTTAAATTTCCTGAAATTAATATCAATGTTTTGTATGAATGCCATAAATTATTTGAGTATGCAATATGCTATACTCTAAAAATTAGTGGAGATGTCGGTTTTACATTTGGCTGCAGATATGAAGATAACAAGCCCGTATATTATGTAGGCCTTTGGGACATCTCAATCCTGAGGTAATCCGCGGTGGTAAACCTCGACTTCAAGTTTTACGAAGACGACGACGATGAGTTTAATAATTCGACTTGGTAAGTAAGCACCGGGTTTGGCAAAACCCAGTATATTATCGTATTAATTACCCCGGATGATTTCAATATTACACCGCAGATTTATGGAAGCGGTAACACGTGTAAACTTGGTGAAAATTACCAACTCACGAATAATTTCTCATTTCCCATTGAAGTTTAAATTTGGAGGGAAATTTCATTATCCAATCAAAATTCTTGTTTACACAATAAACTTAAACAAGAAAGATCTCTCTCTCCAAATTCCTTCTTTGGTGTGTTTTCACATTTCCCGTCTGTTCCTTTCTTTTACCGAATGTTTCCTGGAAGGAAATAAGGGCACAAAATACACCTTAAACGAAGGAGGGACCTTTCACATTTCCCGTCTGTTCCTTTCTTTTACCGAATGTTTCCTGGAAGGAAATAAGGGCACAAAATACACCTTAAACGAAGGAGGGAGGGAGGGAGGGAGAGAGGGAGAGGGAGGGAGAGAGAGAGAGAATCAGAAACTTTGTATTTTTGCAACTTTTTTCCACCCCTCCAATCCTTGTTGTGGAGGAGAGATTTATACCAAGCATGACAGTCAGTAAAGTTGACAATTTATTAACAAACTTTTACCGAGAGCTAAGTGTAAGGAAAATGTACTGGAATCAGACGAAACAGTAGTGAAAACTGAAACTGAAGGATTTTTTTTTTAGAGGTTTCATAGCCGGAACTGTAACTTCTACGGTCTTATCGTGCTGAAATCGAGAGAAAGAAGTCAGGATAGGAGAAAGCCAGCCGTTCCGAGAACGAAACTTATCCCTTCAGGATAAAATCCGCCCCGGGCGGGAATCGAACCCGCGGCCTAGCGCTTACAAGGCAGACGCACTACCAACCAAGTGGGTGCAATAGACCTACATACTGAACTCCGCACACAGGAATTTCGTCCGAAAAGACCCCCATTTCAATGTAATGTAACCAACCAAGCTAACTAGGCTGGAGTGTGAAACCGAGTGCGTGAAAGTGAGAAGAGAAAAGTGGAGGTGGTTGTGGAGGAGGAAGGAGAAGGAGGAGGTTGAGCAGAAGGAGTAGAAGAGAGAGAAAACACAAGTGGGTTTAAATGGAGCTTTAGACCCACACATTTCAAAAATTACACATCATGGTAAATTTGATGTGAGGTCAATGTCCTTATACTACAAATAGACCGAAATGTTAAACAATAACAACAGGGTGAGGAAAATATATATTGAAGTGTTCAAAGAGGAGATAGGAGAGATTAGGGGAGAGAAGGAAAGTAGAGAGAAAGAGGAATAACGAGAAGAAAGAACAAACAAAAATGGAAAATAAAGACAGGAAGGAAAGCAGAGAAAGAGAGCTCATTAACACACAAAACAAACTTGCTCAAAAGTTCAATTATCCACTTGTTTAAAAGTTCAATAGCGCACTAGGTTTTCTCAAGTTTTTTCCAAATGTAATTTTAAGTTGTTTTATGTTCAAGGGTTTTTAAGAAGAAAAAAAAACCTTTCTTTTTTTACGAGATAATTTCAAAAGTAAGTTCCCAAGTTTTTTCCATTTCCTTTTCGTCTGATTGTAACTTACATTAGTGGAACTGACCTCTCATCTGACCTATGATAGATGCACACTGAATTTACCCTAGATTCCAAGAACATCAACTTGTTTCAAAACCTTTCCATTTTGCAGCATTCCACCATTTTTACTTTCTACTTCTCTCGGTAGCAAATATGTACAAGATTTTAGAAAGTATTGGAATTGGTCCAAATTTCAATTTGTCATAGGCCAATCCAAGAACTACATCTCAAGAGAAAAACTATGTCTATCTCCCACGCTCTGTTGAGATGAATACAGATAGATCAATAGGCACAATATACTTGCAATCACATGAGTACCTACCTATGTAAAGTACCTTTATTCCTATAAGCATCTCACAGACATAATATAAGAGTAGGAGAGAATATCTTTTGTAGTGCTTTTCACTCAAAATCTGCACTTTGGAATATACAGGATATTTCCTATATGTGTGAAGCGCACTAGATATGAATATCTCTAAACCAGATGAAAGGTTAATAGCTAGAGGCATTCTCTTCCACTTGACCTTCCCACCTCCTGTGATTCTATCGACTAGGATAACATAGGTTCCATTATAAAGATTATCAGGTAGCCTCCCAGCCATTGTACAAATACCATTCAAATGTTCAATGCTCATTGTTTTTCTCTCCTCTACCAGCAGCGCCAGTGTGTGATTTTTTCCCCGGTATTTGTTTTCCTATTTCATTATCCATCCACAAACTTATGATCAACAAAGTCTCTGGTTTCCCATCTCATGTGGACTATAAGTTGGTAGGTGTTTCAAACATTTGCTCTTGCGCAGAAGACCAAAGGGCATTTGAACATGAGAGTCTAAACCAGGGGACAAAAACACCCCATGAAGTTTTCAAATGAAGTGATAGGACTGGGAGAAGAAAAGATCACCAGAAATGACCGTGATTGTGAGTGACGAAAGACCCACTAGATCACGTTAAAATATGAGTGTATACCTACCTAACACTTGTAAGTACATATTCCAGTCTCTGATTTACTTGACACACCCTGTATACAATGCACAAGTGTTTGCTTACATGAATGCATACAAGATGAATCGTTTCAATTGATTCCTTCCTATCTGTCTCAACACAGTGGCGAATATAATGCTATATAGCAGAGTATCTGTTAAATGGTAAAATAGAATAGAAGAATATGAGTAGAATATACCTTGTTTATACTGCCAGGATGAGACTGAAAAGTCCCTTTACTTCCGCAGTCTAAACAAGGTCTTATATATGGTTGACTTTCCTTCTGGAAATGGGTAGGGTGGTAAAAAGTTGAAAAGGAGAGATTGCCCTTGACAATAATTTCAACCTTTGTAATTTCTTGTGGGTACCTACTTGTGTACATTGAATTATAAGATTTATAATTATAATTATAACCAATAAATAAATAAATCTAAAATCAGAAACAAACGCTGGCCATATCTGCTACTGAAAAGTCCCTTTACTTCCGCAGTCTAAACAAGGTCTTATATATGGTTGACTTTCCTTCTGGAAATGGGTATGGTGGTAAAAAGTTGAAAAGTAGAGATTGCCCTTGACAATAATTTCAACCTTTGTGATTTCTTGTGGGTACCTACTTGTGTACATTGAATTATAAGATTTATAATTATAACCAATAAATAAATAAATCTAAAATCAGAAACAAACGCTGGCCATATCTGCAAAAAAAATGCGATTTCAGACAAGGTTTTCGTAGATTTTTATAGCCTTAAAAAATAATTAAACAGAATGACAATTACAAAAGCTCCATTATTTAAATTAAGGAGCTTTTTACTCCTTTCTCACTCTTCATACACAAAAAAGCATCATAGCTGCACAACGCACAAGGAGTGCGAAGTACTTTCAGATTGTATGAGCAGGTATTACATAGAATGCCGGTATTATATAGATTGCCGGTACCATATCCACCAAGTTTCCATTGAAGGCATAAAATTTCCCAACGCTTCGGCACCGTTGTTAAGGCTCTCTCTAGCTCTCTACACATAAGAAACACTCGCATTGCCAATCTAATTAGGACTATGTACGATTCTCAAGGAGGGAAATTTCATTATCCAATCAAAATTCTTGTTTACACAATAAACTTAAACAAGAAAGATCTCTCTCTCTCTCTCTCTCTCTCTCCAAATTCCTTCTTTGGTGTGTTTTCACATTTCCCGTGTGTTCCTTTCTTTTACCGAATGTTTCCTAGAAGGAAATAAGGGCACAAAATACACCTTAAAGGTGGGGGAGGGGCGGAGAGAGAAAATCAGAAACTTTGTATTTTTGCAACTTTTTTCCACCCCTCCAATCCTTGTTGTGGAGGAGAGATTTATACCAAGCATGACAGTCAGTCCTATTCTGAAAGACGAGATTTTCATTTTGATCAGAGTGACAAAAGATAGCTTTTGTCTTGTCTATAGTGTTTTTCCATGAGAAGGTAGATTGCATGTTTTCTATAATATGCTTAGAACCATACATAATTATCTGGATTCAAAAGTTTCCAGAAATGTACGTCCAAAGTCCCTCAATCTTACCAGAGAGCAACAACAACTTTCTAAAACATATGTAACCTTTATTTCTTTAAATCCACTAATAGCTGATAACTAATTGCTAAATGTGTAATAAATAAATAATAACAAAAGTGTCTAGAAGGTTCGGTTCGGCCGTTATTCAGGACCAAATTTCCGCTATTTAGGGCTATACCGTTGAAATAGCTTAGAAGGAGTTCGCTGTTCTTAGGACTTTACCTTTAGGGTCGAATGCACAATCGTGCCTTAATAATGAATGATTCCTTCAAGTGCTTTCCTATAATTCATATGCATCATTGAATCATTCCCAGGAAGAAGGGCCTATGTTATTTTTGCTAATAACCAACATAGGTCCTTCCTTCCTGGGAATGATTCAATTATTAAATTATAATTTATGTAGATCAAAAGTGTACCTAGGGCGGCTTTCCAGAACTGGAACTGAAGTAACTTGGGAATTTTTAGATGGAGAGGAAAAAAAAAACTGCATTTCCAGCACTTTTGTAACTATCACAAGCAGAAAATTTAATGAAGTGAGTCCAAGAATAAGAACAAGATAGGAGGAAGAGGAGAAGGTGGTGGAAGAGGAGGTTGAGAAGGTGAGGGAGGAAGAGAAAGTTAGATACTACGCCAAGGATGGATGGAGATAGGGAGAGGGACAGTCCGAGCAACTGTAAGGGCCAAAATGCATATAATATTCAGGATTGCTCTAATATGAGGACTGTCTGACAAGAAAACGAGAAATTTCATGTACAAATTTGGAAACTAGGGGGAAAAAATCCATTTTAAGGAACTCCATAAATGTTGGAATAATAGAAATTTCGATAAATAATTTATCAGAAACAGAACTTCATAGAAATTTATTTGTTCAATAAGAATAGCTAAAGGAATAATTTACATAATTCAATATAAAGAGAAATGTTCTCTTTAACAATAATAACTTAAGTACTTAAGAACATAAGCAGTTGCAATGTTAGTTCGACACAGTAATATATGTACTTGTACATTCATGTTGAGGTTAAGCCTGTAAGGATTGGTTAGAGTTAGATGGAAGAGCTTTTAGAAGTGAAAATCCTGCCACTGAATAAATAGAAGAAAAAATGTTTGGCCTAAGAATTAAACGGTTGCTATTAAAAACAAAAAGCAACAAAGGCACACCGTTAAGAACAAGGATAGAAGAAATGAAGAAGCGGGGAGACAGAGGGAGAGAGAGATAACGAGGAAATAAAATGGGGTTTTTGCTTCAAATTACAACAAAAGTACAAAAACGCAACAAAAAAAAGAAGGAGGTACCATTTTCTACTTAATTTTTAATTTATTTTTTTACAACTGCTCTCTGGTGCAATTACTGTTAGTTTTCATGTTCGGAGCGAGAAATTAAAATGAAAACCACGGCGCGAAACAATTAGAAACGTTAGGAAACAAAAGGAAATATAATATCATAGATATAAAAAACAAGATGGGAAGGAGGGGGAGAGGGAGAGGAAGAAAAGTAGAGAAAGTAGGCAGAGGGGGAGAGAAGAATTAAACAAAGAATAAAAAGACTATGAGACAAGAGTAAGAGAGATCAAAGTACGGACAGAGATATGAAAGTACTAATTAAACTTACCTATTACATACATATGTATCTTTAAAATAAAATTTTTACTTCTGTCTTTACACAGCTTCTTAGGCATGAGAGAATCCAAATAAAATTTGAATTCTTAGAAAAAAATCAAAAATAGACGTATTTTTGTCCTCTTTTGACAAGAAAACAGCTCGACTGATTTTCATGGAATTTCCTGTGGTGGTTCTTCAGAGTACTGAAAGCAACATAAACTACTTGAAAGTGTCACTTTCCATACTGATTCAAAATGGCAGCGCTTCAAAAATGCCCATTAAATGGAACAAATAGTCAAAAATTCCATACCTACAAAGACAATTTCTTTGTAGAATTTCCAGGAACATATTTCTCTCTCCCTCACACGCTCATACACTCTCTAACGCGATTCTGTGTTAGTTAAACAAACATGATGAGTACCTTTCTAAAAACACCCACATAAAAAAGCGCTAAATTTACATTTTGAAAGCCCTCCCCATCATACCACAAGGATATTTTTCCCTTTTTTTCGGGTTGAAAAGAGACTTTTTTTCGGGTTGAAGCTCAAAATTCGAATAGCCCTTTTTTACTAGGTAATAAATTAATGACAAGAAAAAGAAAAGGGTTTTATTCCCTTTAAAAAAGTGTGTGTATGTGTGTACTACTAAAGGGGAGAGAAGATTCATGTTGAGGTTAAGCCTGTAAGGATTGGTTAGATGTAAGAGCTTTTAGAAGTGAAAATCCTGCCACTGAATAAATAGAAGAAAAAATGTTTGGCCCAAGAATTAAACGGTTGCTATTAAAAACAAAAAGCAACAAAGGCACACTGTTAAGAACAAGGATAGAAGAAATGAAGAAGCGGGGAGACAGAGGGAGAGAGAGATAACGAGGAAATAAAATGGGGTTTTTGCTTCAAATTACAACAAAAGTACAAAAACGCAACAAAAAAAAAAAGAAGGAGGTACCATTTTCTACTTAAATTCTAAATTAATTTTTTTACAACTGCTCTCTGGTGCAATTATTGTTAGTTTTCATGTTCGGAGCGAGAAATTAAAATGAAAACCACGGCGCGAAACAATTAGAAACGTTAGGAAACAAAAGGAAATATAATATCATAGATATAAAAAATAAGATGGGAAGGAGGGGGAGAGGAAGAAAAGTAGAGAAAGTAGGCAGAGGGGGAGAGAGGAATTAGACAAAGAATAAAAAGACTATGAGACAAGAGTAAGAGAGATCAAAGTACGGACAGAGATATGAAAGTATTAATTAAACGTACCTATTACATACATATCTTTAAAATAAAATTTTACTTCTGTCTTTACACAGCTTCTTAGGCATGAGAGAATCCAAATGAAATTTGAATTCTCAGAAAAAAATCAAAAATAGACATATTTTTGTCCTCTTTTGACGAGAAAACAGCTCGACTGATTTTCATGGAATTTCCTGTGGTGGTTCTTCAGAGTACTGAAAACAACATAAACTATTTGAAAGTGTCACTTTCCATACTGATTCAAAATGGCAGCGCTTCAAAAATGCCCATTAAATGGAACAAATAGTCAAAAATACCATACCTACAAAGACAATTTCTTTGTAGAATTTCCAGGAACATGTTTCTCTCTCCCTCATACACTCTCTAACGCGACTCTGTGTTAGTTAAACAAACATGATGAGTACCTATCTAAAAACACCCACATAAAAAAGCACTAAATTTACATTTTGAAAGCCCTCCCCATCACACCACAAGGATATTTTTCCCGTTCACCCAAAAAGAGACTTTTTTTTGGGTTGAAGCTCAAAATTCGAATAGCCTTTTTTAGTTGGTAATAAATTAATGACAAGAAAAAGAAAAGGGTTTTATTCCCTTTAAAAAAGTGTGTGTATGTGTGTACTACTAAAGGGGAGAGAAGGGATTATAGTAATGTCGTACAAAACTCGAGTAGAAAAGGGAATAAATAACACGGGCACACATAATATAAAAAACAAAAGATTTCCTTCTGTCAAACAAGAAAAAATGAGCAGAGAAAAAAAACCCGAGATAAAGAGAAAGGGAGGGGAAGAGTGGGAGAGGAGAGGGTAATGAATAAGAGCGAAAAGACAGATGATGCGGGGAAAAGAGAAAATAGAGAGAAAGGAAATCCTGAAAAAACCTTTCCCCCATTACCGGGGTACCCAATTATATTTTTCTTTTCCATTTACTTGGGGTAATTCGGACAAAAAATACCTTTATCTTCACATTCTTCATACTGTGTGGTTCAGAACATTATGGGGCGATATTACTACATTGTACTTAAAATAACCAAACATGCCTTCATATTTACTATTTTAAAAATTAATTTGTCACTAGCAATAGAGGAAATGTTGGTATCGAAAAGGGATAAGACTATTTATGGGGTTGAACCCTTAATGTCATATTATTCTTAATTCTTAACTACGAGTAATAAGAATGTAAAATTTACTAAGATAAGAAAATTCCACAGGTATGATACATGCCCCCAAACACCACACCATGTATCTACAACGGTCATTCCTGTATAGAAATCATGCATGTTTTATGTTATATGTGTATTGATATATTCTGCAGGAAAAGAGTAATGTACAGAGTTCAATATGAGCGGGAAGCTAGAGCTTTTATTCTATTAACGCTTTTTACACCATTAATTATTAATTAAGCTGACCCTAATTTGCTGAAATCCAAAAGCTTGGTAACTTGTTAGCCGTGCGAGATTATTTCAATTTATTTCGCTTTATATTTAAAGCTTACGAGTAGGAGGGAAAAAAATAGCAAGTTCGAAACAGATCGTTCCTATAGAAGGGATTAGTTGGTCCTTATAATGTGAAACATTGTGCTCCTAATGCCCTGGTGATCTCATTCTGTCCGAGTATTTTTACAGCGCAAGGGCAAAATTATGTGTACGTATTTCTTCTGTATAATTTAGATATCTTATAATACTTACACACACATGTTTGCTAAAGCTGCTCGTAGTACTCACACTTTCAGCACATACATTTAACAAGCGAAATTCTTCATCTAATTATCTAGTAGCTGTAGAATTTATAGATAATGTTTTGTTGAATTAATTTTCCACTTTATTATTTTTTATCCACAAATAAATGGACAGGAGGACCTGATCAGGTGTACCTCTCGGATCTACCTGATAGTGAGTGGCTGGCCTAGTTAATGTTGGATACCATCTTTCACCTTAAGAATTCACGTGCGTACTGATTCAGAAAGTACTTACCTGGTTGTTAGGAAAAGTGCCGTCCTTGTCTATGGCATTTACTTGGGTGACCTTGGAGCCTATTGGTTCTCCCTCGAGCACGGTTTCTTGTTCCCGTTCCGTGAACAGAGGGATCTCATCATTCACGTCTTCCAGGATAATGTGAACTGTTGCTTCCGAAGCCAATTGTTGAGCCCCGTTATTCTGAAATCACAAACATGGGAAAATTATACCCAAGTCAAAAGCCTGTTTAGAATCAATATGTGAAGCAAAAATACTTTGGACAAGGACCAACCGGCCAAAAATAACGAACTAATCAACTGATCGACCAATTTGTGGAATGACAGGAAGTCAAAAGCCTGTTTAGAATCAATATGTGAATCAAAAATACTTTGGACAAGGACCAACCGGCCAAAAATAACGAACTAATCAACTGAACGACCAATTTGTGGAATGACAGGAGACCATCCCACAAGTGAAATGACCTCCAGATCTACTTTTTCCACAGAAAACGATTTGAGTAAACTACTCCGAATGGTGTAACACACTCGAAGAGTTATAAAAACATTACCGCCAGAAGTAAGCTCTGGTGATTTCCAAATGAACCCATCCCAAAAGATTCCCAAATGAAACTGGACAAAATTAAAAGCTTCGACCAACGGATTTAAACCTACACCCTAATGTCTTTCAGACTAACGCTTTCAATCTTCTAAGCTAACGATAAAACTCTTAATCACAATGCTATGGAGGAAAGTAGACTTACCTCGACTCGAATGGTCAAATTGTACTCCTTGATTGTCTCATAGTCAAGCGGATGATTGACCTTAATGTCGGCCCAAGTAAACAGAAGGTAACAAAGGAAGTTTAAGTTCATTAACAAATTTGTGGTATGTATACCTGCAGATGTGTAGAAACAAATATTCAATCATGTATGTGAGAGTAAACATGATATCTTGTACTTGGGTGCTTGTTAACATTAGATCTTCATTTGAATAGATTGAATTGTACACAAAACAGAATTAGTGTGGTAGGTACTCGAATTTCTCCTTACACGATGACTTGCATTTCGGTATTTCTAATATTTTCCTCTCAAAATGGGCTTTTTAAGAGTCCTTGAGTTCCTTACACGATGACTTGCATTTAGGTATTTGGGTATTTCTAATATTTTCCTCTCAAAATGGGCTTTTTAAGAGTCCTTGAGACTCTTCTCCTTACACGATGACTTGCATTTCGGTATTTCTAATATTTTCCTCTCAAAATGGGCTTTTTAAGAGTCCTTGAGACTCTTTCGGATTTTAAGATTGTTGTATAAATCCCATAGAAGTCCCACTCCAATAAGGAACTAATCATACTTGCGACACTATAGAAGTAATATTCAATTGATGAGAATGTTGGATTATAAAAGCTTGCAGTAATGTGCCATAAGTCATTCATTTGAGTATTGATTGTGTACTATGTATGTACATTGTACACGTGGAATTACCGTCTCTAAGAGAAGTGATGGATGTGACATATTTACACTTTAATGCATTCATCACACGTAAATGCATACACATTCACCCATTAGCATGATTAATTACTTTGACAGAACTTGTGTGCCAAAGGAATAGTTACCCTCTGCTGTCTCCTGTGTAAAGTACAAGTTTCCTTAGCAGAGGATGTTCATTATTTCGAACCCAAGATTATGAAGATCACGCTAAATGTTAATGTTATAAAGTTTGCACTGTATGAAATAACTCATACATATGTAGCATAGTAATCAAGTCCTCCATCTTCATTTGTAATGGAGTCCGGAGCATTTCAAGGAAAACTTTACAGCAGAGTTTCAGTCTCACGAATGGAACTCAAACAAAACAATGTACTTCTTCGAAAACTTTGAGGGTGAAAACTTTTCCAAGTTGTGAACAATGAATTGGACCCATTCCAACAATGTGCTCCAATGAAAGTCATATTTTCGCCCCGAAATTTTCAATGCAATCAATTTCCATTGGAAAAACTTGGGCAAAAGTTGCGTCAATTTCTGGATATTCATTGCCAATAATCTTTTTAGCAAAGTTTTCCGATTTTTTTTTCTAGTTTCCAAGTGTCAATTTTAATTAAAAATACACGTCACGGTGCAAACGTTGCACGTTGAGGGTTCTGAACAGAGGAGACGAGAAATCAATTTATTGT
Source organism: Diaphorina citri (assembly GCF_000475195.1). Taxonomy (NCBI): domain Eukaryota; kingdom Metazoa; phylum Arthropoda; class Insecta; order Hemiptera; family Psyllidae; genus Diaphorina; species Diaphorina citri. The sequence continues at coordinate 238,681 of NW_007377859.1, forward strand.
GAAAGTGTGAAATAGCAATAATCTGTACTAGGAGCTTTTTCTTTGTCTCTTTGCAACTCGTTCAGATGTACAATAAATTCAAAATCCTCATTACAAAGATAGTTCACATCATACTCTAGTTTCTACTGTTTGAAATTCGTTATTCGAAAGAAGTATGGAAAAAAAAAGAGAGAAAAAGCATGCACAACATGAACAGAGTAAAACGTTGTGATAATAAAATATGCACAATAATTGCTTCTTCTATTGCATTACATCTATTGCTCTCCAATCTGTTTTGCATATTGAATATCATTCGTAAGACCTTTATTTCATATTCTGATTCGTCAATTCATTGTAGGTTTAGAGATAGGACATGTTCCTTTCCATTATTCATACAGACTGTAAGATTATTACCTTATTTTCAAATATTATAATATTATGTAATACCTACGTTCCATGTTTCATCCATGTACATGTGTTATTTGTTATACTATAAAAATGAAGTTTGATTGAATGAAAATATGAACGGGATTCGAACTGGTAATTTGCTCACTTTTTTTTTCTTCACGAGGTTTACAAATAGCAATCCATTGCAGTAGACAATAAGTATGTATTTGTACTTCCTCTCTAAAACTAAGTACAACTTACTTTTTTTCAACATAAACACGACTTTTTTCCTCAGCTTTGAGTATTTAATCCCTTCCATCATAAAACTTAAGAGGGGGCAACTCTACTTAATCTTATTTTCTCCTTAAAAAACCACCTTAAGCTTTCTTAGCCTTCAGTTCTAAATTAGTTAAAAAATACAACACAAACCACATTTATTTTGTTATTTTTTCCTTCGAGTTCATTGTTTTTCTCTTCATTCTTTTTTCTGAATTTACGGGTAAGTATTTCTCTCCCTGTTTTGTTCTGAATATAGATTCCATTTTTAGGAACACCAAGTTACAGAATACTACTAATGCGTACGTCAACTCTACAAAGAAAAACATTTTCAGATAATGTAAAGCTGCCTTTACACTACAGTCGACCGAAGTCTAACGACATCGACTGGAAGTGGAACCCATATAAATAAGGTACCCATAGGATCAAAAGGTATTTTTGGTGGAGTAAAGAAATGGTTAGTGTTTCAGCTTTCAGGGGATGTCGATCGATCACAATGCAGACCCTCAATAATGAATTGAATTAATATAAATTTCTCCTTTGAATTAAATACCTAAGTAGGTACTTTGTCCATTTCTTCAATTCTCTTATTGGATTTTATTTGAGAAAAAGAGTTTTTCTTTTCCCTGGGAAAATCGTATTTCTTTCTGTGATTTGTTGAATGAAGAACACTTTTCCTGTTAATTAAATGTAAAATATTCATTTTGGCTTTCGAGCAATGGAAAAAGTAGGACTTTTTGTACTTTGCGTGTGGAGAACTAACTCTTGAAGATTTCCCGTTGATTTAATTTCCAAAATGGGAGAGAGAAAAAAAGGACATAATGAAGTAAATTTAATTATTCTGTCGTCTGAAAAAAAGACTAAAAAAAAAGTTTTCTCAAGTTTTTTTCCAAATGTAATTTTAAGTTGTTTTATGTTCAAGGGTTTTTAAGAAGAAAAAAAAATCTTTCTTTTTTTTACGAGATAATTTCAAAAGTAAGTTCCCAAGTTTTTTTCCATTTCCTTTTCGTCTGATTGTAACTTACATTAGTGGAACTGACCTCTCATCTGACCTATGATAGTTAGATGCACACTGAATTTACCCTAGATTCCAAGAACATCAACTTGTTTCAAAACCTTTTCATTTTGCAGCATTCCACCATTTTTACTTTCTACTTCTCTCGGTAGCAAATATGTACAAGATTTTAGAAAGTATTGGAATTGGTCCAACCATTTTGCAGCACTCCACCATTTTTACTTTCTACTTCTCTCGGTAGCAAATTTGTACAAGATTTTAGAAAGTATTGGAATTGGTCCAAATTTCAATTTGTCATAGGCCAATCCAAGAACTACATCTCAAGAGAAAAACTAATCTAAAAACAACCACATAAAAAAGCACTAAATTTACATTTTGAAAGCCCTCCCCATCACACCACAAGGATATTTTTCCCTTTTTTTTCGGGTTGAAAAGAGACTTTTTTTCGGGTTGAAGCTCAAAATTCGAATAGCCCTTTTTTACTAGGTAATAAATTAATGACAACTGCATGTTTGTACAAAAACTGCAGTTTTTATTTTTAAAGATAGTTTATTTTTCATATTTATATTTTTTCCCAAGAAAGAGTGGGAGGGTGGAATATAGGAAGGAAGGGAGGGGAGTGACATAAGCAACAGTAAAATGAGGAGGGAGACAGGGAGAGAAGAAAGATGGTAGTCTGGCTTCTACGCAAATGAAATACAAAATAGATTAAATAGTCTACACTCTACAGTGTGTAAGAAAGAGTGGGAGGGTGGAATATAGGAAGGAAGGGAGGGGAGTGACATAAGCAACAGTAAAATGAGGCGGGAGACAGGGAGAGAAGAAAGATGGTAGTCTGGCTTCTACGCAAATGAAATACAAAATAGATTAAATAGTCTACACTCTACAGTGTGCTTGAAATATGAACAATAGACAAGGGAGAGAAAAGAACGGATCTTTCAGACCATTTTTTATGAACAAAGTATGTCGGCAAACGATTTATTATTCATGTGTTTGTCCCCATAGAATTGCCTTCTGCTGATGTACCTACATGATTTTAAAATGGGTACGTCTATGTATGTACATATTTCAACATACAACCTTACGTCAACTCTACTTACACCTTCCTGTCATCCCAAATTCAAATAATGACCTCACTTTTCCCCAAGGTTAAATTTTGTGATGCTTTTTTTTTACTGAATTAATGAATTTAATTTTAATGCTTAAATAAAAGTGTACTGCAGATAGTTGGGAACTTAAGGGAACTGGAACTGATTCAAATAATGCCCTCACTTTTCCCCAAGCTTAAATTTTATGCTTTTTTTTACTGAATTAATGAATTTAATTTTAATGCTTAAATAAAAGTGTACTGCAGATAGTTGGGAACTTAAGGGAACTGGAACTGAAAGAAAAATTCATGATGCATAAAAGGAAAAATCGTGTATGCATCAAAAAATATTGGGGTATGGGAAAATACAAAAATATCCATGGTGATAAATGAGAGAGCCGTACAAAACAGTGTCACAAAATGCAAAACTTTGAAGGTGGTGGAAGAGGAGGTTGAGAAGGTGAGGGAGGAAGAGAAAGTTAGATACTACGCCAAGGATGGATGGAGATAGGGAGATATGTGTGATTTTTTTCCCCGGTATTTGTCTTCCTATTTCATTATCCATTCACAAACTTATGATCAACAAAGTCTCTTGTTTCCCATCTCATGTGTACTATAAGTTGGTAGGTGTTTCAAACATTTGCTCTTGCGCAGAAGACCAAAGGGCATTTGAACATGAGAGTCTAAGCCAGGGGACAAAAACACCCCATGAAGTTTTCAAATGAAGTGATAGGCTGATAGGACTGGGAGAAGAAAAGATCACCAGAAATGACTGTGATAGTGAGTGACGAAAGACCCACTAGATCACGTTAAAATATGAGTGTATACCTACCTAACACTTGTAAGTACATATTTGTCTCTGATTTACTTGACACACCCTGTATACAATGCACAAGTGTTTGCTTACATGAATGCATACAAGATGAATCGTTTCAATTGATTCCTTCCTATCTGTCTCAACACAGTGGCGAATATAATGCTATATAGCAGAGTATCTGTTAAATGGTAAAATAGAATAGAAGAATATGAGTAGAATATACCAGCAGCGCCATTAATTTATTTTTATTACTCACCATAGAATTCCAAGCTGTACACTTCATTTGATTAAAACATTGCACCAGGAGATTAAAACTAACCTCCTCATCCCCTATCCATCATAATACCCTGTCCTACTACCCTCTCCATCAACACACTAGAGCGAAAAACTATTATTACCAAATTATGAAGGGAAAAAAATATCCACGACAAAATAAGTTGGATTCCATCCAGAATATTTTGCAATACGTAACTTTCTGTTACTATGAACAAAAGTGAATTACCACCAAGATTCCCCTTATTGCGATAGTAATCAGTGATCAGCAATTAGGATTAAACTTAATATTGTACAAAGAGAAAACAATCAAATGCGATTGCGAGTCAGAGTTCAAGGTAGTTTTGTGGTAATTTTAACAGATTACATCATATGAGATTCATCCTATATCACCATCAAAATTTACAGGGTCTAATTTAAAGAAGAAGAAAAAGAAGAAGAAGAAGAAGAAGAAGAAGAAGAAGAAAAATGTTATCATTAAGGTTTTACAGGTTGACTGCTAAATTTCCATTACACTGGACAATACTGGGCATAACAAATGCACAGCGCTTCTTAAATTTCCTGAGATTAATATCAATGTTTTGTATGAATGCCGTAAATTATTTGAGTATGCAATATGCTATACTCTAAAAATTAGTGGAGATGTCGGCTTTACATTTGGCTGCAGATATGTAGATAACAAGCCCGTATATTATGTAGGCCTTTGGGACATCTCAATCCTGAGGTAATCCGCAATGGTAAACCTCGACTTCAAGTTGTACGAAGACGACAACGACAACGTAGAGTTTAATAATTCGACTTGGTAAGTAATCCCCGGGTTTGGCAATACCCAGTATATTATCGTATTAATTAACCCGGATGATTTCAATATTACACCGCAGATTTATGGAAGCAAGCGGTAACACGTGTAAACTTGGTGAAAATTACCAACTCACGAATAATTTCTCATTTCCCATTGAAGTTTAAATTTGAGAAGGTAACAAACTCCTACGGTCTCATCGTGCTGAAATCGAGAGAAGGAAGACAGGATAGAAGAAAGCCAGCCGTTCCGAGAACGAAACTTATCCCTTCAGGATAAAATCCGCCCCGGGCGGAAATCGAACCCGCGGCCTAGTGCTTACAAGGCAGACGTACTACCAACCAAGTGGGTGCAATAGACCTACATACTTAACTCCGCACACAGGAATTTCGTCCGAAAAGACCCCCATTTCAATGTAATGTAACCAACCAAGCTAACTAGGCTGGAGTGTGAAACCGAAAGAAGGAGAGTGAGTCTGTGGTCTCAACTGAAGGAAATTGAGGTCAAGAAGTTGTGGTGCCAAGTGATTGTAACATTATTGGCATTTTACGAAATGCCTAATGCAAAGTTTAACTTTTTTAAAAGGAAAGTATGAACAAGTTATATTCCATTAAATTTTCTATTCTATTCTGAACTATTTTCTATTCTACTCTGTTCTACGGAATCATACCAGTCGCTCTCCCCGCTCTGAAAACTGAGCTGCTAGCAGAGTTTGAACTTCAAGCTCGGAGCTGGCAAACATTATTTCATCTATTACAATAATTAGAACACAGCGGATGATTTATTGTTGAGAGGAACTGAGGAGGGAGGAGAGGAGATGGATAGAAACCAGAGTAGACTGGTAGAAAGGGAGGGGAAGAGGAAGAGATAGAGGGGGAAGGAAAAAGAGAGAGAGAAAGAGGGAAGTAGGAAGGAGGAAGAAAGAGGGGATAGAAGGGAAGAGGGAGGAAGGAGGAGAAGAGGGAAGTAGAGAGAGAAAGAATGGGAAGAAGGAACGAGAGAGAGAGAGAGAGAGAGAGAGAGAGATAAAGAGGGGGAAAAGGGAATGAAAGAAAGAGAGAGAGTTAGAGGGAGGGATAGAGAGAGAGAGAGAGAGAGAGGTTGGGAGAAAGGAAGGGAGAGAAACAGAGGCGAGAGAGAAGAAAGAGGGAGATAAAAAAGGAGGAGGGTTAAAAAGATAGAGGATAGAAAAATAACCTACCCTGTAGAGAGAGAGGAAGATACTGAAAAGAGGAGAGAAGAAAGGAACAATATAGAGGAAATAAGAGAGAGAAGGAAAGAAGATGTAGAGAGAGAAACCAGAGAACACGGGAAGAGAGAGTGAGAGAGAATGTCTGATGATAAGCATTGCATTTCACAAGTGTGACCGCAGGGTATACCTAGAGAAGTTCCAAATTTACACAAAGTGAATTAGAGAGAAGGAAGAGAGCAGAAAGGAAAAGGGGAGGAAGGGGCCAAGAAAATTTTGGGCATATCTGCGAGGAAAGCATAACGCAAAAACGGAAAGAGAAGAGGAGAGAAAATAGAAGAGGGGAATGGCAAAAGTATAGATATTTGAAAGTTGGAGTAGGAGCAGGAGGAGGAGGAGAGAGGAAAGAGAAAATATGTGTAGAAGAAGGGAATGGCAAAATAGATATACGATCAGTTATAGGAGGAGGGGGAGAAGAAGCAGCAGGAGGACGAGAAAGAGGAAAAGGAGGAGGTAGAATAAATTTTGGCCGCTTGAAAGTTTGAACCTGGAACTTTTAATAAAGCTACTGAGGGCAGAGTTGAAACAAACAAACTTTAGTCCCAAAAGTGCAATGCAGTTTTAACACGCTATAGAATTTTACAAAACTCAACTCTTTTCTAAGAAACTGTTACCACGAGGACTGGAGATTTAAAATTAGAAGGAACAAGTAATCTTCAACATGTTGTGCTTCCTAGGTTCTTACCAACCTGTATAATAAAACCCACATCATATCTACTACATAATTATAAGCTTATATGAAAGGGTTATTTTATAAAATTAATATACACCGGCTGACAAAATTAGGGAAAAGCACTTTTTATTATTATTATTTTTCTCAAGTTGCATTTTTTCGGTTTTTTCGGTGAGTCATTATTGATTTCCTTTTCTCTAACTCGACCTGACCGGACCTACTGTCCATACTGTTAGAGCGCCTAAAGGGGGATTTTTTTTTTTTAACGGACGAATTAAAAAAAAGGTAAATGCAACGTTTTTCAGAGTTTTTTCTGGAAGATGACGTCATTACTTTTACGAAATGCCAAATGCAAAGTTCAACTTTTTTTAAAGGAAAGTATGGACAAGATACTATACTCTATTGAATTTTCTATTCCATTTTCTACTCTATTCTATTCTATTTCATTTTCTACTCTATTCTATTTCATTTTCTATTTCATTCTATTCTATTTCATTTTCTACTCCATTCTATTCTATTTCATTTTCTACTCTATTCTATTCTATTTCATTTTCTATTCCATTCTATTCTATTTCATTTTCTACTCTATTCTATTCTACGGAAGCATCCCAGTCGCTCTGAAAACTGAGCTGCTAGCAGAGTTTGAACTTCAAGCTCGGAGCTGGCAAACATTAGAGGAACTGAGGAGGGAGGAGAGGATATGGATAGAAACCAGAGTAGACTGGTAGAAAGGGAGGGGAAGAGGAAGAGATAGAGGGGGAAGGAAAGAGAGAGAGGGGGGGTAGAAGAGGGAAAGAGAAAGGAGAGAGAGAGAAAGAATGGGAAGAAGGAACGAGAGAGAGAGATAAAGAGGGGGAAAAGGGAGTGAAAGAAAGAGAGAGAGTTAGAGGGAGGGATAGAGAGAGAGAGATAAAGAGGGGGAAAAGGGAATGAAGGAAAGAGAGAGAGAGTTAGAGGGAGGGATAGAGAGAGAGAGATAAAGAGGGGGAAAAGGGAATGAAAGAAAGAGAGAGAGAGAGAGTTAGAGGGAGGGATAGAGAGAGAGAGATAAAGAGGGGGAAAAGGGAATGAAAGAAAGAGAGAGAGTTAGAGGGAGGGATAGAGAGAGAGAGAGAGATAAAGAGGGGGAAAAGGGAATGAAAGAAAGAGAGAGAGTTAGAGGGAGGGATAGAGAGAGAGAGATAAAGAGGGGGAAAAGGGAATGAAAGAAAGAGAGAGAGTTAGAGGGAGGGATAGAGAGAGAGAGATAGAAAGAGAGAGAGAGAGAGAGAGAGAGAGAGAGAGAGAGAGAGAGAGAGAGAGAGAGGGTGGGTGGGAGAAAGGAAGGGAGAGAAACAGAGGCGAGAGAGAAGAAAGAGGGAGATAAAAAAGGAGGAGGGTTAAAAAGATAGAGGATAGAAAAATAACCTACCCTGTAGAGAGAGAGGAAGATACTGAAAAGAGGAGAGAAGAAAGGAACAATGTAGAGGAAATGAGAGAGAGAAGAAGGAAAGAAGATATAGAAGAAGGAAAGAAGATATAGAGAGAAACCAGAGAACACGGGAAGAGAGAGTGAGAGAGAATGTCTGATGATAAGCATTGCATTTCACAAGTGTGACCGCAGGGTATTATATGCTCGTGGTATATGGAAGATAAGAGATGGAGAGGGAGGGAGGGAGAGAGAGAAAGAAAGTGAAGGAGGAAGAGAGAGAGAGATAACCTCGTCTCTAGTACCCAGACATCAAGCTCATGGTTCATCCTCCTCCTCCTCCTACCCCCTTCCTCTCTCCTCCCTCTCTCAACCCTCTGGCAACCTCAACAAAAACATTTGTAACTCACACAACCCACATGTCTAATATCCTAATAGCCCTCAAAACCCAAACATCTCCCTCCCCTCCTCTTTTCTCTCCTAACCTCTCCCTCCCTGCTCTTTTCTCTCACCATACCTCCCTCTTCTTTTCTGTCACAAATCCCTCCTTCCTTCTCCTTTATCACCTAACCTCTACCTTATTCCTCTCCCAACCTCCCCCTCCTTGCTCTACCCACCTATTCCTTCCTCCTCTTGTCCCTCCCTCGTTCTCTTCCAACTTCTCCTTCCCTTCCTCCTCTTTTACCTCCCAGTCTCTCCCTCCATTCTATCCCAACCTCCCCTCCTTGCTATACCAACCTCTCTCACTTCCTATTTCCTTTCCCAAAATCTCTCCCCCTCATAACTCTCCCAAATTACCCCCCTCCCCTCCTTTTTCTTTATCACTGTCCACTCTCATTTGCATTCTAACATTTCTAACATCTTGTCCAGATATGTGCATTTTGTGCATAAGCTTTAATAGTCGAGAATTCTGCAGATATATGCTCATTGGTCAGGATATGTAAATGACCATTGGTGCAACGTTACCCACAAGCTTTAATAGTCGAGAATTCTGCAGATATATGCTCATTGGTCAGGATATGTAAATGACCATTGGTGCAACGTTACCCACCGGACTTTGGTGAATATGAGCTTGAATATGTTACTTGTCTTCTTGTACGCATATTTATAAATACTAGTACACAATTTTGTTATTTTGTAGTTTTGTACAGAAAACTTCAAATGTTTGCAATGTTAGCATATCTTTTTCCCAAATAAGTTTCTAAGTTAAATAAGAATTGGAAAACTTAATAAATCATTCATTCATAATTATGTTATCATTTCAAGCTCTTTTTTTCCTTTACAATATATTATTGAACAAACCTTTCTTCTTTATTATTCTAAAGAGATTCCTCCTTTCCCAGGTTTAACCATATCTAATGCCATTGGCAAATACGTATGTACGGCTTAACCTCCTACGCCTAACCCAAACCAGTCAGCATTGATTTTCACGTGACAAAAAAAGTTTCAAAAGACTGGGATTTTTTTCCGCTATTTCACACCTCTGCCTCCATTGTCTCTTCCCCCCGTACGTTCGTGTTATGTTACACAAAACTCGGGAAATGTTTTAATGTATTTTATATGTCTTTTTTTTTTAACGAAAAATAAAATAAAAAGTAGGTACAATACCGTGATAATCATACTAGCATGAGAATAATTTAACCTGAAGCGTACTTTATTACATGTGTAATACACAGTTGTACGAGGGATGTATATATACACGTATGTGTGCTGAAGTATATCAACCAACAGTTGTGCAGGGAAAAACTGTCATTCTCACATAACGCCCTTTCTTTCACGTTCCTCTAGTTCAGCGATTCTCAACTAGGGGTACGTGAGAGACCTTTTGGCGGTACGGGAAAAATTGTGTAATGGCGGACAAAAGGAAATTTTGATGGGTTATCAATGCAATACAGTACGGAAAAGTATGAATTTTGACCTCAAGGTATTGAAGTAGTGATTTTTTTCAAAAGGTACTGAGTGTGTTTAGAACTGAGTAGTAATGGTACACATCAAGGGGGTACGTGAGAGACCTTTTGGCGGTACGCGAGAAAAAATTGTGTAATGGCGGACAAAAGGAAATTTTGATGGGTTATCAATGCAGTACAGTACGGAAAAGTACTGAATTTTGACCTCAAGGTATTGAAGTAGTGATTTTTTTCAAAAGGTACTGAGTGTGTTTAGAACTGAGTAGTAATGGTACACATCAACCTAGGTATGGGTACCCGGTGATCATTATGATAGTGGCGGGGGTACGTGAGATTAAATCCGGGTACCCAAGGGGTACGGGGACGAAAAAAAAAAGGTTGACAACCACTGCTCTAGTGTCTCTATTCTTCCCGTTAGACACTTCTCCAGTTACAATCTTGGAAGGGAAAACATACTATTATCAAGATTTTCATTTCAACTCCGTACGGTTGACAACCACTGCTCCAGTTTCTCTATTCTTCCCGTTAGACACTTCTCCAGTTACAATCTTGGAAGGGAAAACATACTATTATCAAGATTTTCATTTCAACTCCGTATTCTGAAAGACGAGATTTTCATTTTGATCAGAGTGACAAAAGATAGCTTTTGTCTTGTCTATAGTGTTCTTCCATGAGAAGGTAGATAGATAGCACAGGTAACTATATTTTGCATGTTTTCTATAATATGCTCAGAACCATGAGGTGTTCAGAACAGCCCATAATTATATACACATACATAATTATCTGGATTCAAAAGTTTCCAGAAATGTACGTCCAAAGTCCCTCAATCTTATCAGAGGAACAACAACTTTCTAAAACATATGTAACCTTTATTTCTTTAACTTTAAATCCACTAATAGCTGATAACTAATTGCTAAATGTCAATCATAAATAATAATAAAAGTGTCATAAATAATAATATGTGTCAATCTGCCGCCGGCTTTTCAGAAGGTTCGGTTCGGCCGTTATTCAGGACCAAATTTCCGCTATTTAGGGCTATACCGTTGAAATAGCTCAGAAGGAGTTCGCTGTTCTTAGGACTTTACCTTTAGGGTCGAATGCACAATCGTGCCTTAATAATGATGAATGATTCCTTTGAGTGCTTTCCTATAATTCATATGCATCATTGAATCGTTCCCAGGAAGAAGGGCCTATGTTATTTTTGCTAATAACTAACATAGGTCCTTCCTTCCTGGGAATGATTCAATTATTAAATTATAATTTATGTAGATCAAAAGTGTACCTAGGGCGGCTTTCCAGAAGGTACGGTTCGGTCGTTATTCAGCAGAAAAAATCTGGTGTGAACATCACACGACTTTCTATTACATTTGCGGAATACGTATTTCAAAAAATGAAAATTTTTCTAAGTCCCGAGCATGAGCCGCCTACGGCGGCCAATTTTCGACCAAAAATTTCCTATCTTAAAATACTCCCATTATTCAGCAGAAAAAAATCGGTAATGATTTATATGTAGATATTCGAGGTATCAGCAGAAAGAAACAAGTACTGAGTGCCTGTATTTTAATAGACGTACCTGCAGGCAAAATGATTTATATGTAGATATTCGAGGTATCAGCAGAAAGAAACAAGTACTGAGTGCCTGTATTTTAATAGACGTACCTGCAGGCAAAACACATATAGGAGTTTTTTCACACAACTTTTCCATCGCAACATTACACTCCATGCTTGATGAGAGGAAAAAGTATGTCCCATATTAGATTCAATCAACGAGACCTACACATGTTTGTATAATGTAGCTATTTCAAATGAGAAATCAATTAAACTGTCCTTTCCTCTTTTTTTTTTTATTCCATATGTCTTTTTCAGAACTAGAGAGCACTATGTCTAGATGTCTACTCGGCTTTCTGGTTTTCAGTTTGCAAGTAGTTTAAATTACGAGTAGATGCACAATTTTCGCCGAAAGATGTTTTTCCTCGTTAACATCTTCCCTAGAATGGCTTTAAAAGTTTATATCCATACAGTGTAGGTACTAATTCCATATGTCTTTTTCAGAACTAGAGAGCACTATGTCTACTCGGCTTTCTGGTTTTCAGTTTGCAAGTAGTTTAAATTACGAGTAGAGGCACAATTTTCGCCGAAAGATGTTTTTCCTCGTTAACATCTTCCCTAGAATGGCTTTAAAAGTTTATATCCATACAGTGTAGGTACTAGAAAAATATAAAGGGATTTTCTCTAATTTTAAACTGGAATTTTTCCGGAGTTCAAACTCCGGTTTTGACGTAATGTGATTTTAGAATTTAATACTTAAACAGCATTTTCGAACGGTTTTATTACGAGTTGTACAAAATACTTCATACATATCTAATGAGGACTCACAAAAACTTTCAGCAGGAAGTTCATATTCAAATTCGAGAAAAAAGGTTTCAAGTTTCTTATTCTTTTTTCCTCCAAACAGTGGGAAATGTTATTAAGACGAATCCGAAAAAAAATATATTTATATCAGTGGCGTACAGGCTAGAAAAATTTCGTGTTTTTTTTTTCTGGCAGCAGAAAAGTACTTTTCTTCGAAGGTTGTTCAGGGCGTCGAAGGTAGCAGAAAATTAGAAAGCTGAACGGATTGATGGCCCAAGGGGCTTATTAGGCACACGGGAGTTGGCGTTCCCAGGGTCTAAAGCAAGTATGTATATGTATTTAGATTGTACCGAAAGACCTTGAAACTCTATGTCGTGTTAACATAGGAAGGCGTTTTCACGCCTACCGGCACGACTGCATTGATTTCTAAGTAAAGATTCTTTAGACAACGAAGAAAAAGGGAGAAACAAGTTCCTGGAACGAAACACAAGTTCCTATCTCCTCACTCCTCACTCTTGAATCCTGAATACTCTTGAATCCTTTCTGACGCACTGAGACGAGAAAAAAAAGTTTACACCTTGAAGTATTTTTTATATTAATAGAGATAAGTACTTTGGATATACGAGAAAAAAAGGGGAAAGAATTGTGAGATAGTATAGGAAGGGAGAGAATGTAAGTACGTTCGAAGTACAAGGTAGGATGAGTATAAATTTCATAATTTCATGGCCCGTGCGTCGGGGAGTATAACACGAAAAACAGCTATAAGAAAATACCTTGATAATTATACACATTGCGTCAAAAACGGGGCGTAAACAACGAAACACAGCTACAAGAAAACACCAGAGACTAATTTAACACGGTGTAAAAAAATTAATGTGAAACCGAACGAACAACCTTCGAAGAAAATCATAAGGTTTGGCAATAAGTCAAGTCATAAGTTAATAATAATAAAAAAAAAAGTTTTGGCTAAATGGGCAGGGCCGATTGAAAAGCATGCTTGTGACTTACCGGAATTGGGTTCTCCATCACTATTGGGCCGGGCTGAGGGCGCCCCATCTCGGGCCTCCACTTCCAACGCGTATGCACCTTGCTTCTCTCGATCGAACACCACCTTGGTGAAAACCTCGCCTGATTGGAGATTGATTTCAAAGAAGTCTTTGCCTTCGTTTCGAGGTGAATCCACGATGTAGTAGTAAACCTGAGGAGAGAGAATAGGAAAGTCAGTGAATAAGTAAATTTCATTATGGGAAATAAAGTGCACTAATTTCGGTTGCTGCCACAGGAAAAGATCAAAAGATAACGCTGAGATAATGAAGTTATTTATGAAAAGGGCTTCTTTTAAAGGTCAGTCACCTTTTAAGGGTTAATGCTAGCCAATTTAGCTTGGTGAGTAGAACGTCTGCTTTTTAAGCGCTGGGTTTGATTCCCGCCCAGGGCGGATTTTATCCTGAAGGGATAAGGTTCGTTCTTGGAACGGCTGGCTTTCTCCTATCCTGCCTTCCTTATTCAATTTTGGGACGGTAAGACCCTAGCAATTGCAGTTCTCTCTATTAAAGCTCTATTTAGAATAACGAAATTCTTCGTTTTGGTTTGGTTCAACATACTCGTATTATTATTGATGGAATCTCAACATAGATTTGGCCCTTTGTCTATCAGAACTCGTATGGTAGTTTACTATACATATTACATACATGTAAATGAAATTTATAAGAGAAAACCATAGAAATCTTGCCAGGAAAAAACACGAGCTACTCAAAACTAGGTTTTATTTGAAAGGTAGGTATGTACATATATGGAAATTCAAGTGATTGAATGGCTTCAATAATGCTCACAAAAAAAAGAAAAAAAATCAATTAATTACGTTCTATTAACCTCAGGATATTGCGCTTTTTTCCAAGGAAAATTTTTGCATATGCATAATTTATGTACATATACATCTGTATTGATTACTTGATTAATGGGAAAATTTATGTAGGTACCTATGTTTATGCATCTGTATTGATTAGGGACTTGATCAATGGGAAGAAAAAGGAGAAGGGGGAGGAAGAAGAAAAGAAAGAGCAGGAGAAGAAGGAAGGAGGAAGAGAAGAGGAGGAGGACCAGGAAGAAGAGGATTTAAATTCTCTGAAGATAAGAAAGGAGGCTGCTATATCTGTATTGATTAGGGACTTGATCAATGGGAAGAAAAAGGAGAAGGGGGAGGAAGAAGAAAAGAAAGATCAGGAGAAGAAGGAAGGAGGAAGAGAAGAGGAGGAGGACCAGGAAGAAGAGGATTTAAATTCTCTGAACATAAGAAAGGAGGCTGCTATCTTTCACTCAAGTTTTTTCATTCCTACCCGTATCCTAGTACATTATGATATTCTGTAGGTTTGTGTATAGTTGTTTTACTTGCTTAGAATTTAAATATCTTGCTCTTATTCCCCAGCTGGATCTTCTCCATTCCCATCCTCCCACGTTCTCACTTTGCTCTCGGTTTCTTCAGACTTGAACTTTGCAGATACATATGTATCTGCATGTTTAATTTTAACTTTGTCATGGAAGGAGCCCAGATATGGTTTGTTAAGATTTACCGCAATAATGAGGAACAGACTAAACAGACCAAATTAATACAAAATCATCGCGTTGAAACTGGGAACCCCTTTCGTTCGGTCACTAATGGAACACACCTTATACAGGTTGAAGTCTCAATCCCCTATCCACAGTGTGAAGTCGTCAAGACCTGCACACCCTCTACCTTGGAATATTGGTTTCTGGTTGTCTCAAACAATTTGACATCGAACCTTCAAGCTCCGGTTTAGTAGTCACCTTCAAGACCGATCTGGAGAATGTTTTCGATATCGTGCTTGAAGTGTTTCGTGTTCTGAATACACTTAGTAGCGATAAGTGTTTAAATTACATTCTACATCTAAATCATAGGTGATATTGTGTGATAAATCATAAATCGTAGGTGATATTGTGATATTATTAGGAACAAAACTGATAGTATCTTTATTAGCTATTTGTTTTATATCTTGATATTGAATACATATTTCAGTCTTTCAGTACAGCAACATATTATGTCATAGATGGGTTACACTTACTCATGGGCTCACGCAACGCGACGTGATAATAGTGTGGCTGTCCTGAACGAGATCACCTACAATATTATGGAAAAACTTTGTACTACATCTTTCTGACTCTCCATGAGTTCACGTGACGTACTGTTATGGTTGTGTGTTTCTACATTCAAAAGCATCTAGCCCTTGAAATCTATCAATAGTATGATTAGTATGAATGAGTTCGTGAGGCTGATAAATTTTTAAGTTGAAGATAGACCTGAACAGCCCCTCAATTTGGCCTTGGAACTGAACTTTTGTGTCTTAGATGACAATAGGTCTTGGATGGCAATCAATTGTTCGGACTTTTTTCAGTTGTAAATATTTCACGACATCCACAGTACAGAGTGTTTCAAAAGTCCGGGGACCCCTGAATATTTTTTGAACGGCTAAAGATGGGAAGCTGAAATTTAGGGTAGTGATTTATCAGTATAGTTGTTTTACTTGCTTAGAATTTAAATATCTTGCTCTTATTCCCCAGCTGGGTCTTCTCCATTCCCATCCTCCCACGTTCTCACTTTGCTCTCGGTTTCTTCAGACTTGAACTTTGCAGATACATATGTATGTGCATGTTTGTACAAAAACTGCAGTTTTTATTTTTAAAGATAGTTTATTTTTCATATTTATATTTTTTCCCAAGAAAGAGTCCAAGTAAACCCGTTATCCGCTCGCTGCTGTAGATAGAACGTGTGGAACTTGTTGGTCTGAGCCGTGGACCCGGGCATGAGTCGATAGAACACGGTGGGGTTGTTCTCTATACCGGAGCTGCAAATGGGGGTTGGGGAAACCAAAGGCTGGATTAGTGAATGGCTTTGGTAGGACTAAAACCCCTGTGTCTTAGATGACAATAGGTCTTGGATGGCAATCAATTATTCGGACTTTTTTCAGTTGTAAATATTTTACGACATCCACAGTATATGTTTTTGAGCCATCTCTTGAGAAAATAAGCCAAATCTGGGGTATGATAGAACTTTGCTACACTTAAGATTGAAATCTCGGATGAGCTGAGACTGCTGAAAGAAAAATACTTCATCCCAGCGGATTAGGAGTCTAACGTGCGGCAGGATGGAGGATACAGTAGCCGAACACTCACTGCTTCTTCGAAATCTTGTATTTCTTGTAAGTATGAAAAAGTAAAATAAAAAAAGATTGACTGGTAGGTCCTGGAAAGACGGGTCCTCGTTGAGGACAAGTCCTGATACAAAAGTTAACAGCCGAAACGTTACACAAATTTCCTTTTTCTCGGAAAACGTCTAAAACCCTAGAATACTTTATCTCTTCCTCTTCTAACTGGACTCTATATTTTCAGTCTATAAGTTTTGTATTGAATATTTTCACTGAATCAATTTAGGCCAGTAGTAGTCCATAGCTCCTCAAACTCTTTCCAAAGGTACATTTAGCTAGAGCTCTATAATTAGTTTTAACCTTTTAGCTTATAATACTCATATTTGCAAGGGCGAGCTTTCTAAAGAATGAAAAGTGTTCTGTTCCAAAGCTCACCCTACTCATTTGACTAAAACCCTAGAATCCTTTATCTCTTCTAACTGGACTCTATATTTTCAGTCTATAAGTTTGGTATTGAATATTTTCACTGAATCAATTTAGGCCAGTAGTCCATAGCTCCTCAAACTCTTTCCAAAGGTACATTTAACTAGAGCTCTATAATTAGTTTTAGCCTTTTAGCTTATAATACTCATATTTGCAAGGGCGAGCTTTCTAAAGAATGAAAAGTGTTCTGTTCCAAAGCTCACCCTACTCATTTGGTATCCCTTTTTCAAGTGAGATTTGAACACACTTTCTTGATATGATTAGTTAGATGAAAGCTCTATATCAAAACTTTCAATAATATCAATATGGGATGAAAGTGCTTCCCATCACCACTCTGCAAGTGCTGAGGATCACGCATAGTTACCTTTCCATCGTGAGTTTAGTAAGCAGTTAGGTAAAACAATTAGATTAAAACATTAGCCTAGAAAAAAACTGGTTCATGTAGAGATACGACAGGGACTCAAAACAGTCAGAATCAAAGCACACCCTTTAGGTCCTAAAAAAAGCCCTCTGCTGTTCCCAAAACCTCTGACTTCGATATAAATGCGCGAATACATATTTGGTTCCCTTAAAAGGCTAAAACTGGATGTGCAGTATAAGCAAAATAATAGCCATGCCTACTATCATGAATAGTACGAAATTATAAATGAGTAAATCGAAATAATAATGTAAAACAACTAAATAATTTACTGTCATGCAAACTTTGTCCAAGTCACCTACATCCCCAGTAGGTAATTAATTCCTAACACTGATTCTTACCCTACTTTCCCACATCCTAGTAAAATACAAACAAGAACTTAAAAATAAAATCAACAAAATTTGGAAAAGAAAGGATTCAGGAAAACATAGAAAAGGATTAGAGAGAATAAAGAAAGAGAAAATAACATAAAATTAGTAAAACACAAACCGTGCAAAATAAATAAAAACAGAAATGTAATCACTAGTACCTAGTAGTGGAGATTATTGAACACAACTAAACCAGAATACACTTTATCATATGTACAGTAAAATCGTTGGAATGAGTCCATTTTAACTCAAAAGTTTCGATGTTCACTTAGAGTTAGTCCACTCCTATCGGTCTTACCCCCTTTGCTCTAAATAGGACCACATACGGTCAAACATTTCTAGTGCATAGCTTCACCATCGGAAAAGTGATGGACTTTCTATAGGAGGAAGATAAATTCTGAATTTAATCTGTCACTTACAGAAAACCAAACCATTTCAATTCCCATACGAACTTTATTTTCAAAAGCCACAACTTAACTCCGTCCCACCCCTTCCTTCCCGAGCCAGATAACTTCGAATAGCACAAAAAAAAAAAAAAAAAAAAAAAAAAACAGACATTATAGGAGGAAGATAAATTCTGAATTTAATCTGTCACTTACAGAAAACCAACCCATTTCAATTCCCATACGAACTTTATTTTCAAAAGCCACAACTTAACTCTGTCCCACCCCTTCCTTCCCGAGCCAGATGACTTCGAATAACACAAAAAAAACATGCAAACATAAAGAGAGAAAAAATGAAAACAAATTAAAATCACCAAAAAATAATGGAACGAAACAAAATTGCGTGCGTAGTGTGCAAACAGTTTTAACAGGTTTGAGGCGGAGGATATATCTAAGGTATACCCATCTCAGGAGTGCACAGACCTGGCCTTTACAGAAAGTGTGCAAACAGTTTTAACAGGTTTGAGGCGGAGGATATATCTAAGGTATACCCATCTCAGGAGTGCACAGACCTGGCCTTTACAGAAACCACCTTGGCCCCCACGTTAACATTTTCCTTAACGGAGACAGGACCATAGGCAGTATGGTCCCACACAGGCGGGTTATTGGCGCGATCCACCACGTCAATCTGAACTTCCACGGAGCGGGCAAGTGGTGGAAAGCCTTTGTCTTCGGCATGAACTTCGAGCTTATAAGTCTCGCGCTGCTCTCCATATCAACAGCATCATCGCCAAAGTAAAAATCAAACGATTTGCGCGCAAAGGAGGGCGCAAAAAGTAAAACAAAAAAATATTCGTCAGGTTAAACGTGTTGGGCGAGAAAAATTCATGATGCATAAAAGGAAAAATCGTGTATGCATCAAATAATATTGGGGTATGGGAAAATACAAAAATATCCATGGTGATAAATGAGAGAGCCGTACAAAACAGTGTCACAAAATGCAAAACTTTGACATGTTAGATAATATTCTACAAAATTGTATTAGCAAAATGACTGTTTAGCATGGGAGAAATGACAAATCATTAAACTGTCTCCTCAATCTTATATCTCAGAAATCACAAATCCATTTCACCGCATTCAATTAGGTGAAAAAAGTTTCTGAATTCTCTGCTCTTGACTGATGATGAGTTGATGAGATTTGAAACTTTTCCACCATTGAAAATTTTCAAATGTCAAGAACACAATTCTTACGAGACGTCACAAAAGTTGTGCAGCATGTGCTTTATTTAATATAATGTAGAAACTGCTAAAAAATAATCCCGTAAAAATAAATATCAAACTGAATGCATTTCTCCTATACTAACGATGCCAAAATCTCTCAAAACAAAATATCAAAATTGAGAGGTAAAAAGTGCTTCAAATATTTTTAATGCAGTTGGGTTTTTTCGTCTCACAGAAAATTATATTTACAAAGAATAATAACTTTAAATGAAATGAAAAAACGAACTTAACTGCATAGAAAAAAATATTCAAATCATCATGAAGTTTTTTCCCCCCAAGTAAAGTGAATTTCAAGAGCTCTAATTGTATCAAGAGAAGAAAATTGTAAAGTTTTTCTCCTGTAGAAAAAGCGAGCGAGATAGGAGAAAAGAAAAAGGGAATAATATAGGAACTGAATTAATGTAAATTTGACAAATAAATCTAACTAATGTGGAAGGAGATCATAGATAATGAACAAAAAAGCTATAAAAATTCCAACGCTTCATCCTTGCGTTGGTAATTGTTAGAAGTAAAAGTTCCTGGAATTGATCAGTACCTACTTCATGAAATTCTTTTGCTTTTAAGATACTTATTTCACTAAGGACTTGAATTTTCCTAGTTCCTAGAATCTAGACTTAAATGTTCTCTATTTTAATGACTTTGCCCTCAAATTCAAGGAAAGACATAAGTAATATCTTGTATACGAGTATTCTGATAACGGAAATGTCTGACGAATTAGTTGTTGTTTCCGCGTTAGTGCAGAAAGTGAAATATTGTAGAAAGACGTACAATAACTTGTTGATAAGACAAAACTGTATCTTCGTATTTAGCACGGGGGAAGAAACTGAAATATTCAGCATACTCGGAATTGAAAGTCGAGCGAAGAACTTTGCGCGGATATGAGAATAATGAATTCCGAAGTTAGGGGGAACTTGAAAGAAGAAATGGAAGGAACAGCAGGAAGAGAGAAGAGAAGAGAAGAGAAAAAATCCAATAACGATAATGAAAACCGAGCCCAATTTCACCCACAAAAACCAACACAGAACAAATTTTATCCCAACATTGAATATGCCCATATTCCCAAATCAGTATCTAACATTTCCCAACAGTAAATCTCTCAGAGGTTCTGTACAAGGTACAAAAAAATCGGTACTCCTTATGCCCGGGACCACTATCAGAGTTTAAACTGAGTTCAAGTTATTATACTCTTTGATTAAGCAATCTGATTGGTTGATTTCAAACTTTTTAGTCAATCAGATTGCCCAATTCAAAAGTTATAAACCGACATTAAACATTGATTGAGGTCCCGGCCATTGGTGAACCAAAACCAACCTAAACCCACAAACCGAATTTCCTCCACAAAAGAATCAAAAGAAAACTTACGTCCAGTGGTTTCGCTTTTTAGTCAATCAGATTGCCCAATGCAAAAGTTATAAACCGACATTAAACATTGATTGAGGTCCAGGCCATTGGTGAACCAAAACCAACCTAAACCCACAAACCGAATTTCCTCCACAAAAGAATCAAAAGAAAACTTACGTCCAGTGGTTTCTTGAGTACAATCCAGCCGGACTCTGGCTGTATTTCGAAGTACTCCAGGTCCATCTGGTTATAGGGTGCACTCAGCGTGTACACTATGGCACCATTGTTGTCAGCATCCTCATCAGAAGCAGATACGCGGAGGATGTTCGTGCCAATGCTGGCGTCTTGCTTGACATTTTCCACGTATTTCTGCCGGAGGGAAGAACAAGGAAAGCGTGAGAATCATATGAAATGGACGCTAAATAAAAATAGTTCAATCCTAACTGACTACTAACTCATGCATTTTAATCCTTTAATTTAACCTAAAAAAATAGTCCTCAACTCTTAGAGTTAACAGTTAGAAAATACCCAAGGCATTAAACTCGCACAAGTGGTTAAGAGGATTGATGGAGGGAAATAAACAGCAAAAAACGGAAGTCTTATCGTTACGAACTGGAAGAGAAAAGGAGGACAGGATAGGAGAAAGAAATCTCTTCGGAAAACGACCATGAACTGTCTAGGATAAAGTTCGCCCGGGGGGATAGAATCCGCGACCGTTTAGGGTAATGTTACACCAAGCGCACATTTGCAAACGTTTGTGAACGTTTGCAAACAACGCGCGCTTGGTGTAACATTACCTGAAAAACCGACAGCAGCCGGATCAACTCCGCGCACACACGAACGCTGTTTGCAAGCCAATGTTTGTGAGAAAATGATTACAAACGATGCGCGCTTGGTGTAACATTACCCTTACAAGGTAAGCGCACTATCTTAGAAGCCTCTGTTGGTTACCTTCCACTCAAGACTCTAACTTTACCTGTCTGTCAAACAGTGGCGGATTATCATTCACGTCCGTTATCTCTACAGTGTGTTGGTTACCTTCCACTCAAGACTCTAACTTTACCTGTCTGTCAAACAGTGGCGGATTATCATTCACGTCCGTTATCTCTACAGTGAAGGAGCACACGCCCTCCAGTGAGGGTTCTCCCTGATCAGTAGCTTTAATAGTGACCGACACGAACTTCCCATCGTCTCCCTCTCTATCGAACACCTTGTTTGTGACCACTTCGCCTGTTTCTTCATCCACGGTGAACTTGGCTCCCTTCTGGTTAGGTTGCTGGACTATGGAATATTTCACCTGGCCGTTGACACCTTTGTCTTCATCAGTGGCGTGAACCTGTAAGGGGGAAGAAAGGATTAAGATTGATCCAGTCAAGGATTGAGTAAATCAAGTTCAATTCAGTAAATAAAGTGGATGTAAGGATGTATCTAATTATGAAATATTGAAATCTTCTACCCGTAATGTGACATTCTCGTTCACGTGTTGATTATTTTTGCCAAATTTCGACTGAGCCTTTCATTAAGATTGATCCAGTCAAGGATTGAGTAAATCAAGTTCAATTCAGTAAATAAAGTGGATGTAAGGATGTATGTAATTATGAAATATTGAAATCTTCTACCCGTAATGTGACATTCTCGTTCACGTGTTGATTATTTTTGCCAAATTTCGACTGAGCCTTTCCAGTTTTGTCGTGATAATTATACTAATGCAAATTCGTTCATTTGAACTGTCCACCTGTATTCTACAAAACTCCGAGGCTTAGGTGTAGGGGCCAACAGCCCTAAAGGATGGGTTAAGCTTATACGAATCTACGAAGTGTAGACCTCTAAAATACCGTCTCACCTTGATGACCGGACTACCATTAGGCGCTCCCTCCTCCACCTTCGGATAATATGTCGAGCACTCGCGGAACACGGGCTTATTATCGTTCACATCCGTTATGAATACAACCACCACGGCCGTGGCGGTATGCACACTCTGGTCTCCGTTAGCACAGCAAGCTCCATCGTCTACAGCCGTCACGTTAAGCTCGTACTTGTCCCGGTCTAGAGAGATGGACTTCGAGTTGAGCCGAATCACACCAGTGATGTCTTCGATGACGAACTGCCCCGAACTCGTACTGCCTCCCACGAACCCAAACCTGAAATAGCGGGAAGAGGGAATGATTGTAAATCTTGATATCTAGTAGAAATATACTTACATTGTTAATGCGTGATGTCTTCGATGACGAACTGCCCCGAACTCGTACTACCTCCCACGAACCCAAACCTGAAATAGCGGGAAGAGGGAATGATTGTAAATCTTGATATCTAGTAGAAATATACTTACATTGTTAATGGTGGTATAGAATATATCCTTTTTATACTGCCAGAATGAGACTGAATAGACTACTCTCGCAGTCTAAAATAGCTCTTCCGAATTAGATCGGCATAATATACGGTAGAAAATATCTCGATATCCTGCTCTTGTCGATCAAGACATGATTCATTTGTGACGTGAAACCCCTTTAAAAAATCCTTTCTTGATCATCGGATATTGGTAGAATTAGGAAAGGGACGGAGAGGGGGAGGTAGAGAGGGAGGGAGGGAGGTAGAGAGGGAGAGAGAGAGAGGCGAGGAAGAGAAAGAGAGAAGACATTTCTTACCTTACGTTATCTCCGTCCTTGTCTGAAGCGACCACAGTGGTTACCAAAGTGTTGGGTCCTGCATTCTCATCCACATTGGGCGTGTACACTTGTTGGGAAAACTTGGGCTCCTCGTCATTCTTGTTCTTGGTGTAAATCCGAACTGTGGCAGTGCCAGTCACTTCTAAGCTAACGATAAAGCTCTTAATCACAATGCTATGGAGGAAAGTGAACTTACCTCGACTCGAATGGTCAAATTGTACTCCTTGATTGTCTCATAGTCAAGCGGATGATTGACCTTAATGTCGGCCCAAGTAAACTCCTGCGTCCAGCTGTACCTAGATGTAAAGGAGAGGAAGTAGTGCTGGTAGGAAGGATAAGGAGCAAGGATATATTGGCACCAGAGTCTGGCATAGTACAAACCTCGCTTTGACCGAAGTGACAACAGTGCTGACGGTAACATTTTCTCGTATGTGTATGGGGCCATAGATAGCATTGTCCCAGAGGGGCGGCTTGTTGTTTCGATCCACTACGTCTAATTCGACATCCACGTCTGCGTATAAGGGCGGGGCTCCCTTATCCGAGGCTCGAACTCTGAGTCGGTACCTTTCACGCTAAGTATTCGACGTGACGAGTAAGAAAAGTGAAACCAAAATGAAACAAAAAATACAATCAGGACGGACATATCGGTATGGTTAAAATTATAAAAGAAAAAAAATCTAGTGCTAATTCAATCTAAAGTTATAACATTGGTATTTATTTTGGTGGGTACCTACATATATACGTATACCTCCTATCGTCCATAAAATAAATAATGATTTAAAAATAAGAAATATTTTCAACTCTTCTAACAGTAGTAAACTTTGGTATTCTTGAACCCTAATGCAGAACTTTCCTGAAAAAGTTTCAAGTTAGTTATAGTGTTTTTATATTTTAGGGTACCGTCTTGTTAATAATACGGTTTTCACAGTTTCTATATTCAGGAGGGGGGAAAATAAGTATCTATTCAATAAAGCCGTTGCCGAAATAAACACCAATGTTAAAAAAAAAGGAAAAAAAAATATTAATCATGCATTTGATGGCAGAATAAAAAACACAAGTCCATCTCTCAAAACATTTTTACGTATCCTTCATGACAGAGGTTACCAGGATTTCAACATAAATTATTAATTATTATTTTGAACCTAGCATTAGATTAGATAATGGTACATCTATACATTAGGTAAACACAAAATTTAATATGCTACATTGGAGACTGCCTGATTTAGTACGAAGCAAAAACTATAAAATTTCCGTTTGGATAAGCATTGTAAAAGCCATGACTTATTTTTTATTAGGGAGAATGGTACATCTATACATTAGGTAAACACAAAATTTAATATGTTACATTGGGGACTGCCTGATTTAGTACGAAGCAAAAACTATAAAATTTCCGTTTGGATAAGCATTGTAAAAGCCATGACTTATTTTTTATTAGGGAGGATACACAATACACAAAAGTTCGGAGATAAGTCTATAGGAAAAAATCGAACCAAGTAACCTTTGAGGCAATTAATTACCCATAAATTATATGTTTTATTTTTTGGAAATTCGTTAAAATACATACGAATACGTGAAGAGGAAATGAATAGGGGTTTTATTACTGACGGGAAGATACCATTTTGTAAGTACACAAAACTAATTTATATTATGTAACTCAATTTGTACTTTTATCAGGAAATAAAAGAACAAACAGGTAAGTCACGGATAGTTTAGTAAATACATTCAAAATGAATTCACTTGTTTACTTACTGAGAAGCAGCCCTAGAAAACAAAACAGAATATTTGAGAGATGAATCATGGATGTGAAAAAGAGAATAATGCACACAGAAAACAAAATGATAACAAAAAATATATCAAACGATTCAAGCTTTGAAATAAACAAGTTGGTCATGCAAAGCAGAATGGTATAGCATGCTGGGTGAACTCCTGAAAAACAAAATAAAAAGGCGAAAATGTCTACAAAATATTAAAAAACAACAAAATTAAAACTTGAAGATGTTCTTTGATCATACATGGAGGCAGATAAATTTGAGGTCCCATGATCCTTACTTTACCAGAGTAATCTATCTTACTTTTGTGATCCTTCTTTGGGGCTGAAATTACGTCATCAGGTTGTAACGTTCTTTGATCATACATGGAGGCAGATAAAGTTGAGGTCCCATGATCCTTACTTTACCAGAGTAATCTATCTTACTTTTGTGATCCTTCTTTGGGGCTGAAATTACGTCATCAGGTTGTGGTTATGTACTGGATTAGACTAGGCTTGAATTGATTTTTTCCCTCAGAATGGAAAAAAATTTAGCTACACCTGTATACATAGAAAAAGCCTCTGAGCATCTCCCACAAAAATCTGGACCTCAACCTTATGCAAGTTCCACGTTTTAAAAATCAAAACTCATCAAAGGAAAAGGGGACAAAATAAAACCAAAAATATCATTAAATTTGTAAAAATAGAAACTAAAAATCAACGAAGATTATTGACGTCACTCAGATGACGCGGAAAAATACCTCGAAACGTTGCTGTCAGCCGCTGCCCCAAACACATCGTGAAAAAATGTCACAACTTATACGGAGAGCTATAAAGACTTGGACTCAAAAACATAGTGATGTTATGTTAGATGCAAACAAAACCAATGTCCAATAAAAAAGAATATCAGGGATGAAAAATCAAAATGGCACCAAAAAAAGTACGGAGTCTTTGTTTTGTAGAAGTCGGAGGGATGTGATGTGTTGGAAAATATTTTACGACGAGAAAGGAAAACGACAAAAACAAAAATTTTCAAGATTGATGGGTTCGAATAAAAAAAAAAAACCTTTTCAATATAAAAGTCTTGACATTCATATTGAAAAGACATATCTAGAAAATTACGCCGACAAAAAAATATTCAAAATAGAAAAAGTCCGTGACATGGTTGAAGTACGAGTTATGTCTGATTTAAAAATTGCAAATACTCGTATGATCGACGTGAACCCAAAAATCTTCCAGATCAAAAAACAAAACAATCACGTGAAGGGACGAAAAATAACTGGAAAAGAGAAAAATTTGGATTAGTAAAAATTATAAGAACACTTCAAAAATCAAAGAAAAGAGATAATTAGTACACTTCACAAATTTAGCAAAAGATTCAAGATCAAAGGTTAGTTTAGCAATCAAAAATCGTTGGTGGGGGGCGAAAAATACAAGCCCCATTTGGAAAACAGTTCAAAAACCAAAGGTCGAATTAGTTGAAATGTATCAGTTCAAAAAAGAAGTGGTTCTCAAAATAGATTTTGTGAGTGATTGTGTGCCAAACTAGAAGTGAGAAAGTTGCGAGGTGCAAATTGATAAGGTGCGGGGATAACGCAAATCATTGAAAATTTTCAACATACTCGTAATACTTGGATATGTGTCGTTTATATAGAAAATGTATGTTTTATCGCAAGGCCAAGTTCGAAATATTACACATATTTTTTCAGTGGTGCAAGAAAAAGGAAACGAGTGTCAAAGTGCCAAGTGCAAAGATAGAAAAGAACAAGATATTATTTTGAGGTGAGAAAGGAAATAGAAAGTACAATAGTGCTGGTGCTAAATTAAATTAAAAACAAAAGTGTACACAAGTCATAATACCTTATTAAAGATTGGACTGGTTCTTTAATTAGAATGTGATTAATTTCTCTTCACATTAATATTTGTCATTTTTTGTCATAGGGCAAAAATTTATAGCACAATGACGTATAACGCCCATCTCCAAAAATATAAATCCAATCTTCAATAGAGAAAATTAAGTACATTATTGACGAATTCTTTATGATGGGATTCGAACCCACAACCTGAGGTGCTCTCAGTTTAATAAACACAATAGATAATGTTCTTGAGAATATGGAGAAAGAGCTTGGTTTGCGTACACTAGAGACTGCACAGTAAAAATGATCCAGCAGAAATAAATAGATATTAAACAAAGTTGAATCCGATTCAAAAGAATCATTGGGACACCAAAAGATCATTTGGTAGGTGAGAAACCAGTTAATTTAGTGATTCAATTCCTTATAATTGGACATCTAACATCTACGAGTATGCCCTGTTATGGTGTCAATAAACCAAACTCTTTTCAAATATCAGAGAAGACATCTGTTCTCAAAAGATATATGAAAGTTCAAAGAAAATTTAGATCCATTTCACATTCTCTTAGTTGCATAAGTTAGATTGTCATAAGATACTTTTCCATGTGAAAATGAAGTTTCTAAATGTTCTTTGAAATTTAGACCTGAAAGAACATACATAAGTAGAATAATTACTGACGAATTGCTGGGTGGTGGGTCGACACGAGGAAAGCAATGTTTGCATTTAAAGCACAAGATATCCAACAAAACTCACCAACCTTGGACCCTACTTCTCAATGGAGCAGCCCTAAAGAAGCTGCTCCTATTAACCTTGACATAGTTTGATGGACGTGGTAGTCGTAGACGTTTGTTGGTGTTGTTGGTGTTGGTTGTGGTGGTGTAGCAACAAGAACAACAAAAGTCGGGTTAAGCTTACACGAATCACTTAAGGCACTTTTTTTTTTCAAGTTAAGCAAGGTCTTTTTACTGAATTGTTACTGATAGATACATGTATTATTCTTTAACTCATCAAATACACGAGACCTTGTTTAGACTGTTGGGATAAAGGGACTTTTCAGTCCTATTCGGGCAGGATAAACAAGGTATAATCTATTCTATTCTATTCTAAGCCCAGACTGCCAGGTCACTCACCCTTATCTTTAGCGGTAATGACAAACTCATAGTAGGCATTGTTGTTATCCGCATCCAAGGTCTTATGATTGTTGATCACTCCGTTGGAATCGACAGCAAAGTTATCGTCCGACACGTGGTACTCTATCTCAGCGTTAGTGCCCGAATCAGCATCCGTGGCTTTCACCTTGAGGATGGAAGTGCCCGTGGTAATATCCTCGTCTATGTTGTGAGCTTGATAGTCGGGCAACTCGAATTTGGGCGCGTTGTCGTTCACATCCGTCACACGAATCGTGAGCTGAAAGGTGAAAAATGAAATTGTGAAAATTATTATTATTTTCTTTAATTTTGAAATGATTTTTTTTTTTTTCAGGATTGTTTCGGACTTCCCAAATGGGATATGGACACCCCCCCTGGGAACGGCTCCACAAGGTACTACGTAGTAGTGAAAAACTCGTAAATGGAACATTAGATTAGAATCTAGACTCCTTCTTAAAGAAAACAAATTCAATTTAGGGATTGAAACAAGTAGCACAGGATGAGAGTGTTCTACATCTATGATGGAACTAAGTACCTATGTACAGTATGTACACTCGGAGCAGGGCTGTATTTAGGGGGGGGGCGAGGATCCCCCCCTCAAGCTGGTAAGGTCCGGCCTAGGCCCACTTCTGTGACCGAGTGGTCATGAGCACTGAATCTCAGCCCGGAGGTGTTGATCGAAATTTTCCGTTCCTGCATAGGCATGAATGTGAAAGACTGTGTCTTGAAGTAGTGCGAAAGCGGTTCCAAGGTACATCTTAAAAAAGTAAAAAAAAAAACTTGATCCTATATTAATTTCAGTCCTGTGTTAACCCCACACGGCCCGGCCTATAATATCTAACCTCTATACTGTTCCACTATACCCCCAACTCACCTCTACCGAAGTGGAAAATCCACCAGAGTCCTCCGTGGCCGTCACAATCAATGAATACACATGGGGCTGTCTCAGATCTTCAAAATCCAACTCCTTCGCCAACTTGACAATCCCGGAGGTGGGGCCAATATTGAATGTCCCCGCCCCCTGGCCTTGAGCTTTGAGTGTGTAGCGAATCTCGCGGTCGGCGAACGATTTGGCCTTCACGGAAATGATGCTGCAAATGAGGGAAAATAGGGAAATGATTATAACGGTAATGTCATAGCAAGCATACTAAAGATAAACAGAATGGAATAGAATAATCTTGTAAGCAAGTATACTAAGGATAAATAGAATAGAATAGAATAGATAATAGAATAAAACCTTGTATGTACTTGAGTGAAACTGAAAATCTCGTTACTCCAGTTATGAGAAAAAGAAAATGCTGAAGAGAGGGAGGGAGGGAGAGAGAGAGAGGCGAGGAAGAGAGAAGACATTTCTTACCTCACGTTATCTCCGTCCTTGTCTGAAGCGACCACAGTGGTTACCAAAGTGTTGGGTCCTGCATTCTCATCGACATTGGGCGTGTACACTTGTTGGGAAAACTTGGGCTCCTCGTCATTCTTGTTCTTGGTGTAAATCCGAACTGTGGCAGTGCCAGTCATGGAGGGCTCACCTGAAATAATCAAGTTCAATACATTAAATTTCAAACTCTGTAATAAACGAAGAAAAGTTCAAAGATAGAACATGATGGAGAGGCTTTATTCACAGTCGACCCATTTCTGGAACGACTTGAGATTTGATGATGAATACATTAAATTTCACGGGGCTGTGTCGTAGCATGCCCATCCCGTAGTGTGTCTCTCGTCAGATGGGAGAGAAGGGACAAAATACTTCCCATTTCAATGCTGGGTGGTGTTTCAAACTCTGTAATAAACGAAGAAAAGTTCAAAGATAGAACATGATGGAGAGGCTTCATTCACAGTCGACCCATTTCTGGAACGACTTGAGATTTGATGATGAATACATTAAATTTCACGGGCCTGTGTCGTAGCATGCCCATCCCGTAGTGTGTCTCTCGTCAGATGGGAGAGAAGGGACAAAATACTTCCCATTTCAATGCTGGGTGGTCTATGATCGACGTGAACCCAAAAATCTTCCAGATCAAAAAACAAAATAATCACGTGAAGAGACGAAAAATAACTGGAAAAGAGAAAAATTTGGATTAGTAAAAAGTATAAGAACACTTCAAAAATCAAAGAAAAGAGATGATTAGTACACTTCACAAATTTAGCTAAAGATTCAAGATCAAAGGTTAGTTTAGCAATCAAAAATCGTTGGTGGGGGGCGAAAAATACAAGCCCCATTTGGAAAACAGTTCAAAGTCCAACAAAACTCACCAACCTTGGACCCTACTTCTCAATGGAGCAGCCCTACAGAAGCTGCTCCTATTGGCCTTGACATAGTTTGATGGACGTGGTAGTCGTAGACGTTTGTTGGTGTTGTTGTTGTTGGTTGTGGTGGTGTAGCAACAAGAACAACAAAAGTCGGGTTAAGCTTACACGAATCACTTAAGGCACTTTTTTTTTCAAGTTAAGCAAGGTCTTTTTACTGAATTGTTACATGTATTATTCTTTAACTCATCAAATACACGAGACCTTGTTTAGACTGTTGGGATAAAGGGACTTTTCAGTCCTATTCGGGCAGGATAAACAAGGTATAATCTATTCTATTCTAAGCCCAGACTGCCAGGTCACTCACCCTTATCTTTAGCGGTAATGACAAACTCATAGTAGGCATTGTTGTTATCCTACAAATTAAGAATGAAATATTAGGTTATATTATAAACAAATTTCTACTGACAACAACATACGAATATTTCAGTAGAATGTTAATGCTGATTGCAGACATTGACACAGTTGAATATGTAAATATTCTGTATGGTTGTTATGCTAAATGAAACCCACAATCAGATGACTTTAATTTTTTAATATGAATAAAATTTGAAATTGATCAGAGGATGTAGGCTTGTCCATGATCCATGACAGAAGTAACTGTAGATCAATGATGTTCAGGTGAAGCAACAGAAGAGTAAAATATTGAAGCGATCACAAATAATAAATCGGATTTACTTATGATATTAAACGCTACACAATGATATTGGGAGCAGATATATCAATACAATCTCCAGATCACTATACATAGACGGATTGGTATCCAAATCAGAAATTTCTTTCTCACCCATTGTTTTCTGAGAGGCAATGACCTTGGTATCTACTATGATGGGAAAAGCTTACCGAATTGTCTCAAATTTACTCAATCTAGATTAAATGGATATTCATTAATTGATCGGACTCGTGAGTTTTGAAGAGAACTTGTCGGTCCAACTACTGTTTAAACCTACAAGTATCGACGGAAAAATAAACAATGAGCCGTCTTGATACCAAGAACGAAAAAGCAATTTTTATTTAAAAGTTGTGTGTAGAATGTGGGAGGAAAATACTTAGTCTTCCGAAGTTTAACTAACTCCTTCTTCTTCTTCTTCTTCTTCTTCTTTCTCTCATCATCAATACCTACGTGAGGTCTCACGTTAATGGCCTTTTCTTTGGCAAACTCTTAGCTGTAAGGGATGGGGGTTCGTTTTCTTATTCGCAATATGCAAATGTTTCCAAACAACACCACCACATAATTATTGTGATAGACTGGAAAATTGGAACGGGGGTAAAAAAGTCGCAGACATTTTTATGACATAAAATTGGATGTTAACTAACATCGCTCATAGAGTCCCCAGTGAAGTTTAAATTTCAATGGATATGATAGATTTAATGAATAATGGAAGAAGTGTGAAGTTTAATGGATATAAACTCGCGGTAAACTTTAGTATCTGGACTGACTTTGATTATGCTATTCCTAACTAAGGTCTCTGATAGGTAGGACCCAACTTGTCTAACTTCCAAGCGAAGTAAAAAATAAAATTTATCATTTTGTCTACTTCCACGGAAATCTACATTTTTACTAGACTTTAACCAAAAATACAACTTCAAACTGAAAGCACCAACATGTTATCAAAGATCAACGGACCATGTGACATACAGTTCAATAAGGTAGGGCTATTCCTCTATTCATAACCGTCTACGTGAAGTTATAAGCAAATAAATTCCAACTAAAAGCAAAGCTCGTGTTCCATTTAGACGGGACTAATGTGCAGTTTTCTATACAAATTTCAAAATGCATATCAAGGGACTCATCATTATTAACGATGAAGCATTAAGGTATCTACGTAGCTCTATGTAGTACATTAGCATCTACCTAAATAACTGATAAGTATATGGAGCTTATTGTAATTAATATGATTACCCTATAGGGAGGTCGGGAAACATATTTTGCTTACGATGAAGCATTAAGGTATCTACGTAGCTGTATGTAGTACAGTAGCATCTACCTAAATAACTGATAAGTATATGGAGCTTATTGTAATTAATATGATTACCCTATAGGGAGGTCGGGAAACATATTTTGCTTCTAATGAGGCCTATGTATATTTATTAGGATACGTCGATAGCACCAACATTTAGGTAAAATATACTAAAGATAAACAGAATGGAATAGAATAATCTTGTAAGCAAGTATACAAAGGATAAATAGAATAGAATAGATAATAGAATAAAACCTTGTATGTACTTGAGTGAATCTGAAAATCTCGTTACTCCAGTTATGAGAAAAAGAAAATGCTTCCTTAATGAGCGTCGACGAAAAATATACAAGACTACAAGTACGTACTTGTTCTTACTTTAATAGAATAAAACCTTGTATGTACTTGAGTGAAACTGAAAATCTCGTTACTCCAGTTATGAGAAAAAGAAAATGCTTCCTTAATGAGCGTCGACGAAAAATATACAAGACTACAAGTACGTACTTGTTCTTACTTTAATTTTTATCAGTGATTGTTAATCAAATCGTAGATATTAGAGCCTAAGGCAAATGAGCCTAAAGCCAACCAAATATTCAGGGCTCTGTACTACCGTAAAAGGACTTTTAATATTTTTTTTGTTGCATTAGATACATTTTGTTGCTCTTATGTTGCATTAGATACATTTTGGTGCTCTTATGTTGACCTAGATCGCGCAATTAGTTCTTACTTTAATTTTTATCAGTGATTGTTAACCAAATCGTAGATATTAGAGCCTAAGGCAAATGAGCCTGTACTACCGTAAAAGGACTTTTAATCTTTTTTTGTTGCATTAGATACATTTTGTTGCTCTTATGTTGCATTAGATACATTTTGGTGCTCTTATGTTGACCTAGATCGCGCAATTCTCCAAGCCATCACCTGAATACATAATGGGGCTGACTTGTATACATTATGTCATTTGTATAGGTAGTGTATATTCGTACTGACATATCTTCGTATCGGAACGGGGGTAAAAGTGTCGCAGACATTTTTATGACATAAAATTGGATGTTAACTAACATCGCTTATAGAGTCCCCAGTGAAGTTTAAATTTCAATGGATATGATAGATTTAATAAATAATGGAAGAAGTATGGAGTTTAATGGATATAAACTCGCGGTGAACTTTAGTATCTGGACTGACTTTGATTATGCTATTCCTAATTAAGGTCTCTGATAGGTAGCTTGTCTAACTTCCAAGCGAAGTAAAAAATAAAATTTATCATTTTGTCTACTTCCACGGAAATCTACATTTTTACTAAACTTTAACCAAAAATACAACTTCAAACTAAAAGCACCAACATGTTATCAAAGATCAACGGACCGTGTGACATACAGTTCAATAAGGTAGGGCTATTCCTCTATTCATAACCGTCTATACGTGAAGTTATAAGCAAATAAATTCCAACTAAAAGCAAAGCTCGTGTTCCATTTAGACGGGACTAATGTGCAGTTTTCTATACAAAAAGCGAAGAACTTTGCGCGGATATGAGAATAATGAATTCCGAAGTTAGGGGGAACTTGAAAGAAGAAATGGAAGGAATAGCAGGAAGAGAGAAGAGAAGAGAAGAGAACATCACAAGGAGCAATAAGGGGGAATTGGGTGAAAGAGTAGAAGAAGAAATAAACTCGGTGGGATTAAGCAACAATGGTTGCCCTTACTGAATTTAGTAACTGACAAACACCAAATCCTATGCTTAACTATTTTCTGGACAAGTTTATTCAAGAAATTTACTGAAGGTAAACTAACTTATATCGTAGAAATGAATAGATACATGGGTAATTGAGTACCTGAATTTTTTTCAAGAAATGTCCCTCTCTACTTTCTCCTGATGTCTCCTGTACGTATTATGTCCTCTCTGATCAACATCAGAGATGAAAGCAAAAACCTGAATTTTTTTCAAGAAATGTCCCTCTCTACTTTCTGTGTCCTTCTCTCCTGATGTCTTCTGTACGTATTATGTTCTCTCTGATCAACATCAGAGACGAAAGCAAAACCTCCTCCATCTCATCTTCATCAGAGATGGAAGCAGAGGCAACCCACCGCAACATTAATGTCCCTCTCTACTTTCTGTGTCCTTCTCTCCTGATGTCTTCTGTACGTATTATGTTCTCTCTGATCAACATCAGAGACGAAAGCAAAACCTCCTCCATCTCATCTTCATCAGAGATGGAAGCAGAGGCAACCCACCGCAACATTAAAACAAAGTTTTATTTATCACACAAGAAGTCTGGGCGAACTTGTGTCGAGTGGTTTATTACCCTCCTTTACCTCCCATCCTTTCCTAACTCCCTTCCTATCTCCATACCTCTTGAACCTTGTTCCAACTCCGTACTTCCTAAACCTCCTTTCTTTCCTTCTATTACCTCCTTCTTTCCTTCTATAGATATCTTTTACTGTATATTATCTTTCCCATCAACTACCTTCTTCATACTTTCCGTCCATTTCCTCGCCTCTCAGATATCTTTTACTGTATATTATCTTTCCCATCAACTACCTTCTTCATACTTTCCGTCCATTTCCTCGCCTCTCTATTCCTAAATTCTTGACTTGCTCATGTCAAAGACGAAAGTTTTCATCTCTAAGATGATACTCAGACCCAGTTTGAAAACTAGATGAAGGTAAAGATGGAGAGTCAGAGAGAAAAAGATAATAGGTGTTGTGTAATTGTGTACGTTTCAACTTTCAACCTTCTATTCCTAGACGTCTTTTTCAAACATAGTGTGCATTACGCCTAACATTGCACACGTATTTTACGCGCTACGTGCGAACTTTCAACAAGTCTTTATCTTTAGAAATATGGCTTCAAGTCTGGCAATAAGAGGTCGTCAACCTTCTCCGAATATTCCTGTCTAACCTAACAAACCCTTCGTCTTTATGCCCTTCAAATTCCTTCCACTCATGAACTTGAAATGAAATTATCACTCGCGATGCTATAGCTATAACTAGAGAAGTTCGTATTATTAGAAAGCAAGGCAGGTGAAGTTCTTCATAACGAACATATTTCGTCAAAACTTTCACAAGAAAATTTCAACATTTTCAAAAAGTCGAGTATGACTTTATAGAGAGTTGAGAATGTTTTAATAATTAATTAATTAAGACAAGTTTGATGGGGGAAATGATTCCTCCCCCTAGCCCTTCAGCCCCTCTACAAGTATTGACTAACCGTCTACAAGGTACTCTAGTATGAGGTTTATACTTGATGAATATGCATACTACTAAACTATTAAGCCTCAGGAATGTATAATTTAGTAGGAAGAATAGGAGGTTTTTATTCAATATTAAGTAGTCCTGTTTCAGACATGAAGTCTGCTCAAACTTGCCGTAATGCCGTACACAAGCACAAGTACGATCGGTACTCCGTTCCACGATTGTATGGACTAGTTAAAGTTACAAGCGTAAAAGTAATAATAATTATAATTTACATAAATAGGTAAAATTTACATATGAAAAATCTTCCTCCCATGATTCTCATATCCGACAGAATATCTAACTATCCAGAAGAAAGAGAGACCATTTACTGGAAAAATTTGACCACCAAACGTAATTACTAGGCTCTATGGAATTCCGTTGTCAAAACTTCATAGGAAAAAGCGGTCAACTTTGCTAGATCGCTACCGACACAACTACTGCTCCTGAGAATAATAGAAAAGCTGGCCTACGCTAGTTATTTTCACTGGTCCATACAATCGGGGAACAAGCTACTGTTGAAAGACAAGGTTGTGAGACCAAGTTGAGAACTAAGTCTGCACACATATCGTAGCGTGTGCACTGGGCTTTACAACTTCTAAAGAAGGCTCGTCCATACGTACTCTGTGTCTTTCTTCCCATCACCTGAATACATAATGGGGCTGACTTGTATACATTATGTCATTTGTATAGGTACTGTATATTCGTACTGACATATCTTCGTATACTCGCGGATTTCGCGATTTTGTTCGCGGATTTGGCGATTGTGTTCGCGGATTTCGCGATTATGTTCGCGGATTTCGCGATCGGCATAATCTATGGTAGAAAATATCTCGATATCCTGCTCTTGTCGATCAAGACATGATTCATTTGTGACGTGAAACCCCTTTAAAAAATCCTTTCTTGATAGCATTAAGCTATCTACGTAGCTCTATGTACCTAGTACAGTAGCATCTACCTAAATAACTGATAAGTATATGGAGCTTATTGTAATTAATATGATTACCCTATAGGGAGGTCGGGAAACAAGTGAGAAAGGAAATAGAAAGTACAGTAGTGCTGGTGCTAAATTAAATTAAAAACAAAAGTGTACACAAGACATAATACCTTATTAAAGATTGGACTGGTTCTTTAATTACAATGTGATTAATTTCTCTTCACATTAATATTTGTCATTTTTTGTCATAGGGCAAAAATTTATAGCACAATGACGTATAACGCCCATCTCCAAAAATATAAATCCAATCTTCAATAGAAAAAATTAAGTACATTATTGACAAATTCTTTATGATGGGATTCGAACCCACAACCTAAGGTGCTCTCAGTTTAATAAACACAATAGATAATATTCTTGAGAATATGGAGAAAGAGCTTGGTTTGCGTACACTAGAGACTGCACAGTAAAAATGATCCAGCAGAAATAAATAGATATTAAAAAATGTTTTAATAATTAATTAATTAAGACAAGTTTGATGGGGGAAATGATTCCTCCCCCTAGCCCTTCAGCCCTTCTCCAAGTATTGACTAACCGTCTACAAGGTACTCTAGTATGAGGTTTATACTTGATGAATATGCATACTACTAAACTATTAAGCCTCAGGAATGTATAAATTAGTAGGAAGAATAGGAGGTTTTTATTCAATAAGTCTGCTCAAACTTGCCGTAATGCCGTACACAAGTACGATCGGTACTCCGTTCCACGATTGTATGGACTAGTTAAAGTTACAAGCGTAAAAGTAATAATAATTATAATTTACATAAAGTAGAGTACGTTTGTCTACAAGACGCTGGCCTACACTAGTTATTTTCACTGGTCCATACAATCGGGGAACAAGCTACTGTTGAAAGACAAGGTTGTGAGACCAAGTTGAAAACTAAGTCTGCACACATATCGTAGCGTGTGCACTGGGCTTTACAACTTCTAAAGAAGGCTCGTCCATACGTACTCTGTGTCTTTCTTCTGGTTCTCGGGTATCTCCGCCTCGTAGCTCGGCATGTAGAACTGGGGTGCCCGTTTGCCTCCCACGATGGACAGGCGCTCTTCTGGAGTCGACTGGAACTTCCTCTCGTCTTTGCGTCCATTCTGATCTTCAGCTTTCACGTAGAGAACATACTCCTGGTCCAGTTGGAACGGGTCAGTGCCGCGGGTTCTGACCACACCAGAACGTTCATCCACTTCGAAACGACCTCCGGCTGTGGAAGAAGATGAAGAAATGTTTGTTAATATTAGGTTATATTATAAACAAATTTCTACTGACAACAACATACGAATATTTCAGTAGAATTTTAATGCTGATTGCAGACATTGACACAGTTGAACATGTAAATATTCTGAATGGTTGTTATGCTAAATGAAACCCACAATCAGATGACTTTAATTTTTAGTCCGTCCTTCCTTTATAATTACAATAGTAATAAAAAGGTATAAGGGACGGACTATTGTATTCGCCTCGGTGTCTGTCAGTCGGTCGGTCGGTCTGTCCCCATAGAAGGACTTATCCAAACCTGGTCGACCTATATATCAAATTAAAGGTCTTTTTACCAGGAACACGAAAGTGGTGGTGCAAATTTTGTCCAGAAAACCATAAAGCCAAAAATCCAAAAAAAGGGGGATTTTTTTCACATTTTCTCACACAAATGAGCTCCGATCTCGAAATTTGTCGCGACGACCTATGAACTCAAAGCGAGAAAGTTTTAGATAACACTTCAGCCGATCATTTAAGACCGGTTTTAGCGTTACCTATGTTAAGCTACGCCGAGAAAGGCCAATAAATGGATGGGTGACATTATATTGGGAATAAAGGGAGAACGGGCTCCAGTCTTGATTTTAAATCATTACATGAAAGTAAAATAAAAAATATACTTGGAGTTTGCGCGCTTTTCAAAATCTATGTGTGAAGTCAGCAATTAAATCTGCCAAAAATCGCAGGTAGGATACAATTCGATGCGGCTCGTCCGTCCGGTTATTATACCCTACCACTGAACTTGAATGTAACCCATTAGTTTCCCTTTGCCGAGAATCAGAACTATAAATTAGTAATGTATTTTCATTTTAGGTTTTCAGTTTAGTTCTTATATTATATTCGAACTTATAATTTTTTAATCAATCCATCCAGATCCATGGACTAAAAGGAATAAGTGAGCCCGATTTGTTCCGACCCAGCAGGGAGGCCCATTAAAAAATCCGGGCATTCAGAATAGCTAGCACCAATTTTTTATGATTTAAGGATTAAACAAATTATAAGCAAATAATAGTGAAGGAACTAAACT
>NW_007377859.1:277772-314909 GCF_000475195.1 Diaphorina citri
TTCAAAAAAAAAAAAAAAAAAAAAAATTGTATATCTCATAAATTGCACTTGCTAACACACGTAAGTCAATACCTCAGATTATGAAGGGGGCAAAAAAAAATTGGCAGTGATTCTATTAAAAATGTAAAATTGTTAATTTTTCAAGTGGAAAATTTGGGTACGTTGCTATATGCAAGGTTCGATTCCCCCACGTTACAAAGGTCAATAAATTTGTAAGTTGAGTGTGTCAGGGGTTCTCAGAACGATGCTATTTAGACTGTCAGCTTAGAAATAGATGTCGGATTGTGGTTGAGTACAATATTCTTTAATAGATTTGGTCTCCGCCTTTGGGATCTTGGCAAAAAGCTATGATATCCCCAACAAAAACCCAAAGAGTGAAATATTGGTCCAGTTCAATCTGTCAGTACTAGTCTCCAGCCTTTAATTATCTCAATAAGTTAATGTCTTCTTCTTCTTCTTCTTCTTCTTCTTCTTCTTCTTCTTCTTCTTCTTCTTCTTCTTCTTCTTCTTCTTCTTCTTCTTCTTCTTCTTCTTCGCCTTTTCCCATGTTCAGATGAGTTCGGCGTTTGTCGTCGGCCTCTCAATCAGCTTTAGAGTGATCGCTTTGAGGCCAACTGGTTTTTGGCTAAACAAAATTTTCCGAGTGGGATGCCCTTCGCACTCAACCTTCGCTATTGATATAGCGTGAGGAAATTTGGGCTAGTCTTCTCCCTGTTTATAGTCCCCTAGCTAGACGCTGATCTACTCTCTGTTTATAGTCCTCAGCCAGACTCAGGAGATGAGTAAATAATGAAACAAATAAAGAAACAGATTGGTCTGTGCTGTACCGCAGGTCGAGGTTGGTACTTAAACTATGGCTCCTATTAATCCTGTATAAAGTGCGGTGATATTTTACAGGGATATAAATGTTATGAGACAAGTTATACGACAGCAAGATATACGTACAGTCATATTCTCGGACACAAGTACATACTATTTCTAGCACAAATACATATTTTTATTACCATAGAACCGTGACGTCACATAAAAAGAATAATGGACTAATAAAACATACATCAACATAGATTATGATGGTGACAGGAGCTTTTTCCCATGGAAACATCAATTGACCTATTTCACTAATAATGGACTAATAAAACATACATCAACATAGATTATGATGGTGACAGGAGCTTTTTCCCATGGAAACATCAATTGACCTATTTCACGAATCCTTTGTATGATGGCACTGTTTACTCTAAGCTGTTCAATTGCTAGTGAAATCACAAACATCGTACATATGTACGTTCATGCTCAATGCTCATAGATGATGTAGATTGCTTTCGAAAGGAAAGAGCTTCATGTGCAAATAGTGAATGTTCAAGTCATGTACAAATACTAACACCGTCTCGTGTTGCGGGGAACAGAGCAAGGAGGTAATGAACATCACCTCATAGAATCCCTTCTCAACCAGATAATGGTGCAAATCTCATCAGATAAGAACAGGATTCTGGGGTTCGGAACCAGACTCCGAACATTTAAAGGAATACACTTAACCTACAACTTTAAATAATACATTTAAAGAATAGCAGGTACATATATCTATTTATATGTTTTTTAAACCATAAAAATACTTACATCTGACTCCTTTGGTAATAAGGCGAGCGTGAAAGAAAAGAAAAAGAGCGGTATTAGTAACATGACAAGAACAGAAAAACAGCAATAACGAGAAAAATAGGTACAACGTAGGTCAATATGGTGAGGAGTCTGACTGACAAGATGAACCGCTAGGTGTTACAGACAAGGCCCGAAATTTTCTTCAAAATCCCTTTGTTCCATGACGTTCTAGTAAAGTAGAGGTAGCAAGTCCCGAAAACGAAGAGAGAAGAAAGACGGGATAGGAGAAAGCCAGCCGTTCCGAGAACAAACTCCACCTTTGTTACATAACGTTCTAGTAAAGTAGAGGTAGCAAGTCCCGAAAACGAAGAGAGAAGAAAGACGGGATAGGAGAAAGCCAGCCGTTCCGAGAACAAACCTGATGTGTTTAGGATAAAATACGCCTCGGACAGGAATCGAACCCGCGTTTTGCAGAAAAGTGATGTTAATACCTACGTACTTCAAACGAAATCACCCACTCTACTACAAAAATATTTTTAAAGCAACATCAGAGGGGAGAAAAAAGGTAGAAGGAACTTAAAATCTATTTCATCCGTTCAAAGATTTCTACTCTGGCTGACTGGGTTCTAGGGTATACAAAATGTAGCGTTCATGCTCAATGCTCATAGATGATGTAGATTGCTTTCGAAAGGAGAAGGATATCAACAGAGCTTCATGTGCAAATAGTGAATGTTCAAGTCATGTACAAATACTAACACAGTCTCGTGTTGCAGGGAACAGAGCAAGGAGGTAATGAACATCACCTCATAGAATCCCTTCTCAACCAGATAATGGTGCAAATCTCATCAGATAAGAACAGGTAGAATTATGCCTAATCAAGTCTAAAATATGTCGAGGCTGAATTTCTCAAATTTACTCAATCTAGATAAAATGGATATTCATTAATTGATCGGACTCGCGAGTTTTGAAGAAAACTTTTCGGTCCAACTACTGTTTAAACCTTTAAACCTACAAGTATCGACGGAAAAATAAACAATGAGCCGTCTTGATACCAAGAAAACGAAAAAGCAATGTTTATTTAAAAGTTGTGTGTAGAATGTGGGAGGAAAATACTTTGTCTTCCGAAGTTTAACCAACTCCTTCTTCTTCTTCTTCTTTCTCTCATCATCAATACCTACGTGAGGTCTCACATTAATGGCCTTTTCTTTGGCAAACTCTTAGCTGTAAGGGATGGGGGTTCGTTTTCTTATTCGCAATATGCAAATGTTTCCAAACAACACTATTTTCAACAAAACTTTCGATATTCACAAGGGAAAAAGCTGTAAACGCTTTCACATCGCAGGGATGAAAAAATAACAAGAAATCTATCCCCACAGTAATAATATCAATGGTGAGTGCAATGGGAAGCAAATGGCTTCAGTAAGAGGAAGAAAAGGAGGAAGGAGAGGGAGAATAAAGCCTTCAGAACCCCGAAATCGAACCCTCAGCCTCAGAATCAGTCTGGTGCAGCCCTAACTTTGACTCAATCAATAAATCTCCTCATAACACACAATATAATATAATTATCATGTAGTGAGGGGAATAGGGGAGAGAGGGAGGAAGAAAGAGGATTGATACTATTAATGGGAAGATCAGTTGCTAAACATAGTTGGATAGGGCATTTTGACTGATACCTATACGTATTACGTAGAATATTCCTTAGCATATGATCTTAGCAAAGGTAGTGCTGATGGATGTGGGTGTAAAAAAATGTTACTTCTTACTCTAAAGTTGTCATTTGTCATAGAGCTGACATTGAGTGTAACATAATAATCTTCCATACATCAAGTGCATGTGTGCATTGGTATTCTAACGTAGACATAGACAGCATGGGAAGATTAGAAAATATTATGAAGAAGAAAATACGAAGAATTCGCAGGTACTTAAACGGAATATTCATTAAAATTAGTGGAGATGCCAAAACTCCTCACAACAGTAACGAGTCATTTTTAAAGTTAAACTTGGGCACACATGATGAGGGAATTGTAGGGAGGGGAAGAGAGACTATATTGACATGAAAATTCATGACATGGTCCAAATGAGTAACTGAGTATGGTTTATGGAACCCTATCTTCCTAGATCCCTACAGAAACTCCTCAAGTCCTCACTACTCCCTTAAAGCAAAGTTTCTAGGTTCGAACCTAGGACAATATATTCACAAATAAATCCATAAATAATTATACATAGTAAGCCATTGTTATGGTTGCTAAACATAGTTGGATAGGGCATTTTGACTGATACCTATACGTATTACGTAGAATATTGCTTAGCATACGAGCTTAGCGAAGGTAGTGCTGATGGATGTGGGTGTAAAAAAATGTTACTTCTTACTCTTAAGTTGTCATTTTTCATAGAGCTGACATTGAGTGTAACATAATAATCTTCCATACATCAAGTGCATGTGTGCATTGGTATTCTAACGTAGACATAGACAGCTTCTGTAGGTTTCGGTCGCAATTAGGGAGGTGTTGTATAAACAAAACATGCACTATAATATTATCTACCTATTATGTTTAAAAACTCGAACCTAAAACCTTATACTGTTTTCCAAATCTAAGGGTCGAATTTTAAAACCGGATTACCTTTTAGGGGCGGTTAGGCTTAGAG
Source organism: Diaphorina citri (assembly GCF_000475195.1). Lineage (NCBI taxonomy): Eukaryota > Metazoa > Arthropoda > Insecta > Hemiptera > Psyllidae > Diaphorina > Diaphorina citri. The sequence goes on from NW_007377859.1 coordinate 282,015, forward strand.
TGTTCGGAGAGGTTTTAAGAATTTTTTTCATAGTTAAAAGTCGGGATCTACCGCTCACAGGTCGAAGTGTCGTCCATCGTCATTTGAGAAGTGGAAGGGTATTTAGCATAGGAGTGTTGTCTCTTATATGGAGGTAAGGAACAGCTGAATAATATGTGCCTATACTAAACTTGGACGTATAATATTATGTCTTAAATTTTACTCCATTAGTCCAAGTCAACAAAACTGGAATTGCACCACCAACGTAAAATTGATACTTCTCTTAACGATCAAGATTGACCTCTTTTATCGATGGATGAAAACTTTCTATCGATATTCCCCCGCCCTCAAGTCATAGTTAAAAGTCGGGATCTAGCGCTCACAGGTCCAAGTGTCGTCCATCGTCATTTGAGAAGTGGAAGGGTATTTAGCATAGGAGTGTTGCTTCTTATATGGAGGTAAGGAACAGCTGAATAATATGTGCCTATATAAACTTGGACGTATAATATTATGTCTTAAATTTCACTCCATTAGTACAAATCAACAAAACTAGAATTGCACCACCAACGATAAAATTGATACTTCTCCTAACGATCAAGATTGACCTCTAACCTCTTTTATCGATGGATGAAAACTTTCTATCGATATTACCCCGCCCTACAACACCCCCCCTCAACCTATTCTCTCCTGACATCCTGCCACAATATCGAAAACGGAAACAAGTCCAATATGAAGACAGGAAAAAAGTTTTCTTCCTGGAAGTTCTTCTATCGGGAACCTTTTGCGCCTAATTACAAATTCAAATCAGGTACTTCTCGGAGTTTAATAAGAGAACTTTGGGGGAAAAAATAAAGAAAGTTTGTGTTTTTTTCTACACGGGGCGAGAGGCGAGGTGAGCATTTGATATTGGCGAAAACTCTTCATCACAGCTTTTACCATGTTTAAACAGGGTGTTCGGGATATCGAGATTTAATTCGGGAACCTTTTGCGCCTAATTACAAATTCAAATCAGGTACTTCTCGGAGTTTAATAAGAGAACTTTGGGGGAAAAATAAAGAAAGTTTGTGTGTTTTTTCTACACGGGGCGGGACGCGAGGTGAGCATTTGATATTGGCGAAAACTCTTCATCACAGCTTTTACCATGTTTAAACAGGGTGTTCGGGATATCGAGATTTAATTTCTGATAAAGGCACGGAGCACAGATTCTGGGGTTCGGAACCAGACTCTGTTTAAAGGAATACACCTAACCTACAACTTTAAATAATACATTTAAAGAATAGGAGGTATGTACATATATCTATTTATATGTTTTTTAAACCATAAAAATACTTACATCTGACTCCTTTGGTAATAGGGCAAGCGTGAAAGAAAAGAAAAAGAGCGGTATTAGTAACATGACAAGAACAGAAAAACAGCAATAACGAGAAAAATAGGTACAACGTAGGTTATCAAAAAGGTAGGTACAATATAGGGAATCATCAGTTATTATAGGTAGGTAGAATATAGGTTATCATTATCAAGTTATCATTAAATTAGGTAGATAAAATGAAAAAAAAAAAAAAAAAAAAAAAAAGGAAAAAAAGTAGTCGTAGTTCATCCTCAAAAAAAAAATAATATGGTGAGGAGTCTGACTGACAAGATGAACCGCTAGGTGTTACAGACAAGGCCCGAAATTTTCTTCAAAATCCACCTTTGTTACATGACGTTCTAGTAAAGTAGAGGTAGCAAGTCCCGAAAGTGAAGAGAGAAGAAAGACGGGATAGGAGAAAGCCAGCCGTTCCGAGAACAAACCTCATGTGTTTAGGATAAAATACGCCTCGGGCAGGAATCGAACCCGCGTTTTGCAGAAAAGTGATGTTAATACCTATGTACGTACTTCAAACGAAATCACCGACTCTACTACAAAAATATTTTTAAAGCAACATCAGAGGGGAGAAAAAAAGGTAGAAGGAACTTAAAATCTATTTCATCCGTTCAAAGATTTCTACTCTGGCTGACTGGGTTCTAGGGTATACAAAATGTAGTTTTTATAGCTTTTCCTTTTAACTTTCCCATTTCCTCGTATGCGACGTGACTCGAAACAAAAGTTGCAACTTTCCAACCTCTAGGATCAGGTACAAGCTAATAGGATTAAATTTATTGCGTTCCTTGGTAATTGGATAGCCTTTGTGCGACCTCATCTTTGGTATAAAGAGGGGGTAAGAAATTCTTGGTATACAAGTTTCATGGGAGCTTTTGACTTTTAACTTAATCATTGACATGTACTATAATCTCATGGGTTGAATATTTCAGTTGCTAAACATAGTTGGATAGGGCATTTTGACTGATACCTATACGTATTACGTAGAATATTGCTTAGCATACGAGCTTAGCGAAGGTAGTGCTGATGGATGTGGGTGTAAAAAAATGTTACTTCTTACTCTTAAGTTGTCATTTTTCATAGAGCTGACATTGAGTGTAACATAATAATCTTCCATACATCAAGTGCATGTGTGCATTGGTATTCTAACGTAGACATAGACAGCTTCTGTAGGTTTCGGTCGCAATTAGGGAGGTGTTGTATAAACAAAACATGCACTATAATATTATCTACCTATTATGTTTAAAAACTCGAACCTAAAACCTTATACTGTTTTCCAAATCTAAGGGTCGAATTTTAAAACCGGATTACCTTTTAGGGGCGGTTAGGCTTAGAGTGTTCGGAGAGGTTTTAAGAAATTTTTTTAAAACTACTTTCAGTTCCTGTCTATGAATAAAATTTGAAATTGATCAGAGGATGTAGGCTTGTCCATGATCCATGACAGAAGTAACTGTAGATCAATGATGTTCAGGTGAAGTAACAGAAGAGGAAAATATTGAAGCGATCACAAATAATAAATCGGATTTATGATATTAAACGCTACACAATGATATTGGGAGTATATATCAATACAATCTCCAGATCACTTTACATAGACGGATTGGTACCCAAATCAGAAATTTCTTTCTCACCCATTGTTTTCTGAGAGGCAATGACCTTGGTATCTACTATGATGGGAAAAGCTTACCGAATTGTCATTCAATATGAGGTGAGTTCTATTGTTTTCGGGATATTGAATGCCTCGCTCCGAATTCATTATTTTAATTCTCATTTCCATTGTGTTCGGAGGGATTTCTGGATAACCGAAAAGCTTTCGACACAACGACGGTCGATAATTACAGATCGGTTCTAGAATTCCCGTCATTATAAGGAAATTATGGACCACTTCGACGTTTGCGGTTTTGTATGAAATCACTTCAAGTTTGTTTTGCATTGTGTAAGAGAACAATGATGATAATAGCCACTTCTGTTGACCAATGGTATTGGTCATCGCTACACTTCACTAGATATCGTGATGGTTCCATATTGTTCCCACCATTTCATTCAATGACGGGTCAGATCTCCGCAGATCAGAACATTGATTGATATGTAAATCTATCATTGTTGGAATTCTTAGTTTGAATAGGTACACAAGTATTACAATACTTGTGGTCATCTGAACAGTAAGAACAGTACCCTACAGGCAATCTGAATAACCTGGGAGAGGACAAAGGTAGAAAGCTTTCGGTTTACTTACTTCGGTCTCGGACGATGAAGTAGTGTATGTTGTGGTCACTGTCCGGATCTCTCGCCTGTAGGGTGAACACTGGCGTATTGGGCGGGGCGTTGAGTTGTACCACGGCCTGCATAGGTAGAGGACGGTTGATGAAGTAGGGCGACTCATCGTTGACATCTTTGACGTGAATGATAACGCGCTGATTGTCCGTGTCTGAAAAAAAAAAAAAAAAAAGAAATCTTCTAGAGGAAACATTTCTGTCATTGGTTGACGAGAAGTAGATTTGTTGACAATTTTCTTCACGGACAACTTCATGATTGATGACGTCACGGTCCAGTAGTTGTTCAATTACCCAGTTGACCACTATTATGAATGCATCGTCTGTAATTTGTATCCATGGTATACTATATTGTATCTGGTGCGATACCTTGTCATGTTTTGTTTCAACGACTCGTTCACTATGCAGTTCATCAAGTACTTGGAGTTCATTATCTTGTATCTGGTGCGATACCTTGTCATGTTTTGTTTCAACGACTCGTTCACTATGCAGTTCATCAAGTACTTGGAGTTCATTATCATGTTCAATTGTTCATGTAGCTCTCTGGTGAGATGATTCCTCGCTTTGTGGCAAACAGATCAATCTTCCCATCATACAAATCAGTCATTTCTATTACTATTCGTGTCACTAGATATAGGAATTGCAGTAGTTATGTACATAGATAGAGGTAGATAGTAGGTATGTACATATTTATAGTTACCTGTCCGTTAACTGTAGCCACTCAAACTTCAAAGATCGAATCAAATATCCTTCACACAGCCCCTTATAAAGCTCTGGTGCACTGTAAAAGAAACGCGGTCAAATTTTCTTGACTTGGCGGGGCGGATTAAGGAGCGCTACCGCGCTCCTTAATCCCTATTTTAGGAAACTTTTCGAGGAACCTCAAAAATGAATCACCAAATGAGAAAAAAACCGAAAAGAATTTGTTTCCCTATATCTGTCCGTGGTCATTCCTGAATTACCAGCATCCAGCGCAAGGTTGAAGGTTAGACTGAGGTTTCTGGTGGTGCCCAGTGGGGAAACACTTTGCGGTTTTTTCGGTATTGGTTTCTGACCGCCTGGTGGTTTACTGGTTGATTGTGATGAGTTGTTTGTATAGGAGTAATGGAACTTCTTGTGTTTCCAAGAAACTGAGAGATCATTCGACCCGGACCGTCGCGGCACGGTGCTGGGTGTCACTAGATATAGGAATTGCAGTGGTTATGTACAAAGATAGAGGTAGATAGTAGGTTCATATTTAGTTACCTGTGCGTTAACTGTAGCCACTCAAACTTCAAAGATCGAATCAAATATCCTTCACACAGCTCCTTATAAAGCTCTGGTGCACTGTAAAAGAAATCCCTATTTTTAGGAAACTTTTCGAGGAACCTCAAAAATGAATCACCAAATGAGAAAAAACCGAAAAGAATTTGTTTCCCTATATCTGTCCGTGGTCATTCCTGAATTGCCAGCATCCAGCGCAAGGTTTAAGGTTAGACTGAGGTTTCTGGTGGTGCCCAGTGGGGAAACACTTTGCGGTTTTTTCGGTATTGGTTTCTGACCGCCTGGTGGTTTACTGGTTGATTGTGAGTTGTTTGTATAGGAGTAATGGAACTTCTTGTGTTTCCAAGAAACTGAGAGATCATTCGACCCGGACCGTCGCGGCACGGTGCTGAGTAGTAGATTACAAATTGAATTTCTGTGAATTACAATGAGCATCATACTGAATTGTGGGCGATGATTCATTTGTAATTTTGTAGATACCGATTTACTTTTCCGTGAGATGAGGGATTATACCAATCCCAGCACAAAAAAGGCTTGGTAAATTCTGTGCCTTTCCACGTAAAATGAAAGTTGGGTGCGTAGTTTAACATACATATAGGTACTCCTTCAAATTTATACATTCCAGAGCCAAATTTTAACGAACGAAATTGAATTTCTGTGAATTACAATGAGCATCATATACTGAATTATGGGCGATGATTCATTTGTAATTTTGTAGATACCGATTTACTTTTCCGTGAGATGAGGGATTATACCAATCCCAGCACGTAAAATGAAAGTTGGGTGCGTAGTTTAACATACATATAGGTACTCCTTCAAATTTATACATTCCAGAGCCAAATTTTAACGAACCTCGACTAATAAAATGCCTACTCTCCCCTCTAAATCCCCTAATCATCTCGTGTAAAATTCGAAAATGTTACACGCGGTCGGAGTACTGTGATTAAAATAAAATTATTCCTACTTAATTATAAGCTGCACGAAATTTTAGCCTGTGGTGTCAAGGAAAGAAGGGAGAGAGAGGGAACGCCAAAAATGCCTACTTTCCCTTCTAAATCCCCTAATCATTTCGTGTAAAATTCGAAAACGTTACACGCGGTCGGAGTACTGTGACTAAAATAAAATTATTCCTACTTAATTATAAGCTGCACGAAATTTTAGCCTGTGGTGTCAAGGAAAGAAGGGAGAGAGAGGGAACGCCATAAAAAATCTGAAATCCGAGAGCCTATAATCATCAAAATAATGACATGTGTGTACTTTATGACATTTTATGACTAGTTCCTGTTTCTACACGTCGGTATGGGTTTGGAGAAAACAAAATACAGCATTATGTTAAGAGCCTTATGCTTCATGGTTTTCGTTATCCTGGATTGAAATCTTGAAAGCTTTCTATTAGTGTGTACTTTATGACATTTTATGACTAGTTCCTGTTTCTACACGTCGGTATGGGTTTCGAGAAAACAAAATACAGCATTATGTTAAGAGCCTTATGCTTCATGGTTTTCGTTATCCTGGATTGAAATCTTGAAAGCTTTCTATTAGAGCACGACTCCGTGCTCTGTGTTGTGTGAGTTTTAACCAGGGTCTGGATTTAGGAGGTCCCATTCAGAGTTGGTGTAAAGAGAAGGTTGCAAACAAGGACACAATGGTAGTAAGAGTCATACGAAAACATCAAATTGCAGAATGAAGAGAAGGAGGAAAGGAAAGATTAGGTAAAATTTACATTTTTTGAAAAATCTCCCCCCATGATTCTCATATCCGACAGAATATCTGACTATCCAGAAGAAAGAGAGACCATTTACTGGAAAAATTTGACCACCAAACGTAATTACTAGGCTCTATGAAATTCCGTTGTCAAAACTTCATAGGAAAAAGCGGTCAACTTTGCTAGATCGCTACCGACACAACTACTGCTCCTGAGAATAATAGAAAGAAGGAAAGAACAAGAAGAAGGAAACCAAAACCTCCCTAAAATTAGTGGATGTGCCAAAACTGCACTCAAATGAAATATGTTCTCATATGATTTATTAGAAAGACTAATGAACATAGGAACCTATTGAATAAGTCCCTTTTATGTAATTTATGTAAAGAAGATCAAGTTCATAACCTTGGCCCTTTAAAGGAAAGAACAAGAAGAAAGAAACCAAAACCTCCCTAAAATTAGTGGATGTGCCAAAACTGCACTCAAATGTAATATGTTCTCATATGATTTATTGGAAAGACTAATGAACATAGGAACCTATTGAATAAGTCCCTTTTATGTAATTTATGTAAAGAAGATCAAGTTCATAACCTTGGCCCTTTTGACGGGAGGAATGTAAGTCCCAATTCTATGAATAATCATCAATTAACCATTATTTCACCATGTTCCCATGGTTAAAACATTCAATAGTTCATTTTGCTGAAAATGTACTTGAATTCTGAGAAACATAAATTCCAAGCATTCCATTTAGAAAATTTTCTCCCAGTATTTGAACTTTATAACATAATCCTCATGAACTCATGTACATATACCTGACTACAACACTGCAATTTGTTCAAACAAGAGCTTCGGGCCAGTAAGCCACTATACAATCTAGAAGAAAAGCACCCAGGAAGGAAGAGGAGGAGAGTCAGGCGCAAGAAAACTCGGAAAAAGGATGTGAAAAATCAGCAAGGAATGCAGTAAAATGAAAATGGTGGGGGAAAACCTCGTCTCTCTTCACTTCCTCAAAATCAAGAAACAGGGCAAGAGGGAACAAAGAGAGAAGAGATAGTACAAAAGGGAGGAAGCAGTAAGGAGTAGAAAAGAGAAGGAGAAGAGAGTAGTGAGGGAATAGAAGTATAGAAGAGAAGAAGGAGAAAAGTTGGTGGGGTGGAAATGAGAGAAGAAAATGTCTTCATAATAAAACACAACTGTACGGAATGGAAATGCAAGAAAAGAAGAGATCGACTCGCATAATCAAATTACACCTTGCAGTCGCCATCTTGAAATAATCTCTATCTAATTGAAATTTACTAAGTAGTGAGGGAATAGAAGTATAGAGGAGAAGAAGGAGAAAAGTTGGTGGGGTGGAAATGAGAGAAGAAAATGTCTTCATAATAAAACACAACTGTACGGAATGAAAGTGCAAGAAAAGAAGAGATCGACTCGCATAATCAAATTACACCTTGCAGTCGCCATCTTGAAATAATCTCTATCTAATTGAAATTTACTGTTTGTTTTCTACGGGGGGCGGGAGTGGTTTATAGCTTTCAACTTTGAACCCTAATCAGCCGAGATTTATTAGGACCTGAAAGTTCAACATGTACTTCATGCATTTTTTGTTCAATGTTGTGGGCTTCGGAGGTTTTACAGCCTCGTGTGTAAGGATTTCAGGTAAGCAAATACCTGGGAAGTACGTAGATTCAGAATATTGCAAAAATGTAACATCCTCTAAGTGCGTTTGGCGCATTGCATACCCACACAATATATCAGGCGTTTCATATCTTCATTATTTGTACGGCCCATCCTTAGAATCATTTTCATTTTACGTTCATCAGTGCTCAAGTCTACTGTATTTATGCACCTGATCCTCCTTTCTCATTAGGTTGTGGCGCATTGCATACACACACACAATATATCAGGCGTTTCATATCTTCATTATTTGTACTGCCCATCCTTAGAATCATTTTCATTTTACGTTCATCAGTGCTCAAGTCTACTGTATTTATGCACCTGATCCTCCTTTCTCATTAGGTTTAGGTCGATATTGGCTTCCATTTTCTCAATTTCCAGCGAAAGATCCCCCGAAACTTCCGACTCTTATTTCCACTTCAAGCGGAACAACCCCACACAAGCCTCGGTCAAAATTCAACAGAGAAAATGTTTCGCCATTCTTGTTGTAATTTAACGCCCTCTTGAACTGTGCTCAAGCTTGAGTTTAGGTCGATATTGGGTTCCTTTTTCTCCCATTTCCCCAGAAAGATCTCCCACCAGTCTGTGCGAAAATTCCGACTCTTATTTCCACTTCAAGTGGAACAACCTCACACAAGCCTCGGTCAAAATTCAACAGAGAAAATGTTTCGCCATTCTTGTTGTAATTTAACGCCCTCTTGAACTGTGCTCAAGCTTGATACATAAACAACAAGCGTAGGTACTCCTCAGAACAAAAGCAACTAATCCACAAGTTAGGGAAAAAACCAACAAAATCTGAAAGTTAATGCTTTCCAATTTTCAAAAACCCTCAATTCAGCTCGGCGGGATTTTTATTTATTTATTTATCTTTTCTTTTTATTTTTGAATAATACTTTTGTTTTATCAGGTCTTATTATTTTATTTATTTAGGTAGAAGAGCAACAAAAGTACCTCTATAAAAAGGGTAAAACAGCAATGGAATTACTTTACATAAACAGATAAATATACCCTATATAATGTCTGATTTTTGACGGTCCTCAGTTCGAACCCACGAAGAGAAAATTCTTTCAACATGAGACAAGTTCAAAATTCAATTCTATTCTATCCCATTTCATTTAATTCTATTCTGCCCTATTTAATTCCCTCTATCTCACTTTCACGTATCAAATTCATTTCACTAACGCTTACTCTTTTTAAGAAGATTGGAAATTTAATACGATTAAAGCTGGTAAGCTTTTACATGCAGACAACTGCACATAAGCGAACTCAGTTGCTATAGCTTGTACCTATGTGCTAATATTAAAGTATAAAATAATTTCTATGTATTAACTTACTAGTTACTACCTACCCCCCGCAGTAATAATATCAATGGTGAGTGCAATGGGAAGCAAATGGCTTCAGTAATAGGAAGAAAAGGAGAAAAGAGAGGGAGAATAAAGCCTTCAGAAGCCTGAAATCGAACCCTCAGCCTCAGAATCAGTCTGGTGCAGCCCTAACTTTGACTCATGCTAAATCTCCTCATAAACACAATTCGTTGAACTTTTCATGACTAATATAATTATCATGTAGTGGGGGGAATAGGGGAGAGAGGGAGGAAGAAAGAGGATTGATACTATTGACGGGAAGATTAGAAAATATTATGAAGAAGAAAATACGAAAAATTCGCAGGTACTTAAATTCATTAAAATTAGTGGAGATTCCAAAACTCCTCACAACAGTAACAAGTCATTTTCAAAGCTAAACTTGGACACACATGATGAGGTTGAGGGAATTGTAGGGAGGGGAAGAGAGACTATATTGACATGAAAATTCATGACATATGAGTAACTGAGTATGGTTTATGGAACTCTATCTTCCTAGATCCCTACAGAAACTCCTGAAGTCCTTACTACTCCTTTAAAGCAAAGTTTCTGGGTTCGAACCTAGGACAACATATTCACAAATAAATCCATAAATAATTATACATATTGACTCATTGTTATGCAAATTCTGCCCTTGTTCCTGATAAAAATTATGTATGTAACATATGTTTGCTTGCGCGTGTAGCTTCCTGGTCGGGCTCAATGACTAATGGTCCAAAAATAAGTTCACGATTATGAGAGGAGATTGCTTGAATGCTGAGATCAGATAGCTAGATAAAGTGTCCTGAATGTCCTCATATGCTAGTGAGAGCTGAATTCCTGAATCCTGATCATAGAAAATGAAAGGATTGTAGTGTGAATATTCTAAAACCATCCATGGAACATTGACTGTTCTGGTGTATAGATTGTTCTTGATGTAGGTATGGTTAGTAAAATATTCCTTATTTCAGAACTACTTTTAGTCAATTTCTACAATAGACCTTCTTTGCCTTCTATAACCTCTCCTCCTCCTCTCTCTTCTTATATACAACATTTTCTACAAAAACTCTCAAATTGCAGCCCTCAAGCTCCGTTATTTCTGTACGTTCGTTATCCCTCTCTTCTCTTCTCTCAATTTTCAACAAAACTTTCGATATTCACAAGGGAAAAAGCTGTAAACGCTTTCACATCGCAGGGATGAAAAAATAACAAGAAATCTATCTACGTTTCTGTATTTCTGACCGACTATAAAATGTCCAAGTAGATGAATTGAGGTAATGTACCTACCTCCAACCCATAATGAAAAGGATGCAATTTGCTAGATCTTTAAAAGGACGTTCAATTGCTTTTATTTTTCTCTATATCAAACCTCATTTAACCATTTGTTGTCAGCACATTATTTCAAATTTAGTTCTTAAATAAGGATTAGAGAAAGCTTCCTGTTTCTGCCCAACATAAACATAACACCATGACAGGTCCATCTCTTCAATCAAAGGGATCATCAATCCAGTTGTTAGCGTTTTTTGGGTACGTTGAAGTATGGACGGTAAAGTAATTTAGAAAAAATCTATTTGACTTCCGGAACAAGAGGCGATGAACCCTCATAATTCAACGTTATAACGAGATGTCCAGGGTGCCCGGCAAGAGACCAAGAGATGTCAATTAAACGAGGTCGTACAGTGAACACCAAGTCCGAGCAATTCAACGGTGTCTTGGGGACTTGTGTACTTGTCAACCTTAGGTCACAGAAAATCCTAACATTTAGGCGTTATTGGTAAAACGGTCTTATTATAATGTTTCTTGACCTATTTCTCATTTCTTGGTGGTGTAGTGGTCACCTGCCTCGGTGGTGTAGTGGTCAAGGCGCTCGCCTGGTAAACAGGAGGGCGTGGGTTCAATCCCAGCCGAGACATTTGTTGTCAGCACATTATTTCAAATTTAGTTCTTCACTTAATTTCAATGTTAAATAAGGAGATGCTCGCATTATTTCTAAAGGATTAGAGAAAGCTTCCTGTTTCTGCCCAACATAACACCTCTTCAATCAAAGGGGTCATTAATCCAGTTGTTAGCGTTGAAGTATGGACGCTAAAGTAATTTAGAAAAATCTATCCGGAACAAAAGGCGATGAACCCTCATAATTCAAAGTTATAACGAGCTGCCCAGGGTGCCCGGCAAGAGACCAAGAGATGTCAATTAAACGAGGTCGTACAGTGAACACCAAGTCCGAGCAATTAAACGGTGTCTTGTGGACTTGTGTACTTGTCAACCTTAGATCACAGAAAATCCTAACGTTTAGGCGTTATTGGTAAAACGGTCATAATGTTCCTTGACCTATTTCTCATTTCTACGAAACCTTGAGGATTTGAAATGATGTTGGGTTTTGGGTGAAAACGTCAAGATTTCTTCCATATCCATTGCATCGAATTTTAAATATTTGTACACTATTACGAGCATATTATTAGAATGGTTTTAAAAACATGTTTTCCTCGGTGGAGCTTTTACATTTAGACTGTTTCAGAGTATGATCATGATGATGATTTAAATGATAAATCTAAGCGCCATACTCAACACAACATGGAGTGTCAAGGTTCCCAAGAGATAATTGAATTAAATTGAAACATATCAACGGAGCAAGAGTCAGGTTATTACAGCATCACTCTTCTCAATATGACTCTCATGGCTCATGGTAATATTCATGATAAAGTGCTCTAGAACACATCATGGCGCTCATTACTACTGATGCATCTCATTTGTCATTCTCCCATTCTTTGAACAAAAACCATACACATTTCAAGAGTTATAACGAGGAGCAGTATATGATTTATGAATATTGGAACGTTAAGCCAATTGGACTAGTTTGGGTAGTCTTTTCATTCATTGATGGCCTTCTACGTGAACATTTGTTTCTAAATTGGAAAAATTACATGGAAATTTGGAACATTATGTATCGCCGCTAGAAAGTCAAAAGGGCGTAAGTGACAAAAAACAAAAAATGACATTAACACACAGACATACTACGTTTGAGAGATACTATTGGTAGCACGAACAGGCGTATGTGATTTCTAAACCATTGTGTACAATAATAAGAAATTATAACATAAATCCACCATTTCCCGATGGATCACTGCTTGCGCTGGCTTTTTACCGGACCCACTGGGGCTAGGCGAGGAAGCCGGTACTTTGTCGCTAAATTGGAGGGTAATACCCCGTCATTAAAGACCCTAGCAGTTATACAGAGATGTTAAAAAACAAACAAACAATCACAATATAAAGCTGCACGTCGAACGACTCCTATGCGGAAACCAAGCTGTCTCCCAATGGACAAGGTCTTGGTAGAGATTGACATTGACCTCTTCTGATTTCTGATCAGAACACTGAAGTACTGGGTGCTCCATGCTTCCATTCAAGATTAGTTCAGCTATCTAATTACATAAGACGAACTGTGAACGAGATATACAGGGTGGTGGGTCAGTACGCAAAGTGTTTGTCTACTGGGCAAAACTCAGTTTAACGTTCAGCATTAAGCTGGGTACTGGCAATTTCGAAATGACCAAGAAATATTACGAAGGTCCAGGATCATAGTCATAAGATAGTTGGGATATTGTAAAGTACACGAACGTTAAAATCCAGGAAAAGATTACCTAAAAGTGGCTTGTATTGCACTTATAATCCTTTTTCGAATTTCCCAGTCCTTTTCAATCTTCCAGATGAAATTATTGAATTTGATCAAATAAAATAAAAAAATTTTGATAAAAATTGATCATTGAAATAATAACTTTTTTCCATACCAGCTGAACCATGCCGAATCATTCCTTGCCTATTCATCTCCAACGATATTTCCGATATTGGTATACTTTTACCACCCAGTATGTGCTGAGAGTTTTCTTAGAATTTCCCAGTCCTTTTCAATCTTCCAGATGAAATTATTGAATTTGATCAAATAAAATAAAATTTTTTTGATAAAAATTGATCATTGAAATAATAACTTTTTTGCCGAATCATTCCTTGCCTATTCATCTCCAACGATATTTCCGATATTGGTATACTTTTACCACCCAGTATGTGCTGAGAGTTTTCTTCATTCGTTTTGTAGTTTTTCATTTTTCCACCTCATTGATTGATATAAGCCGTCACTTCTCAGCAGTCAACATGGACAGGTAGACACCTCGTGAATTCAAGTTCATTACTTTGTACACTCTGCGTCGGAAATTGGGACCCATCATCCAATGTCTTCCTTCTATGTCCATCCAATTCTTGAGATATACGCTTGTGAAAGAGAGTCTGCCTTCTATGTCCAATCCAGTGCTGGTTCTAGATATACGATTATGAAAGAGGATAAACAGAATAGTTTTTCTATGCCAATTCTTTGAAGGGAAGTTGGAGTTTTATTGACTGCTCAAGTACACCAACTGGTTCTTCACTTGGTGATTAAATATACTGAGATTTCAGTGCATTAACTAAAGGGTCTAGTCAAAATAGGAATTATTCAAATAAAAAATTTCAATGAAGAGTTAAGAAAGAAAAGAAAAAATATGAAAGACTTTAGAAAATCCAACGGAAAATTCCGTTTTACTCCCCCTCCAAACACTGTACTTACTCTCTCGTTACCTCAATTACCATGGCGCTGACACCTATCTTCTTATCTTGCTTTCCAATCTTACCTGTAAGCAGAAAAAGTGAACACAGAAAGTTAAAAAACAATTTTTTTTTTTTTTTTTTTTTAATAAAGGAAACGTTTATTTTTCTGTAAACGAGTGTGGATGGGTTCAAAATTGAATCCAATTTGAACACAAATAAAACATTTTGTACATTTTCCCTATATAAAGTTTCCAAGCACAACTTTCTGAAACTTTGTACGAGTTGAAAGGAAAACTGAAAGAGCACCGCCTTTCTTTCAACAAAGTTAAGAAGATGAATATTTCCACTCAGAAATTATGGGAAGAGACACATATAATCATAAAGGACCGAAGGAAGCAAGGTCGAAGTTTGAACCAGACGATCCCCCCCCCCAAATTTGAATTGAGTTAGTCGATTTGTCTGTCTTTTGTGTGTTTTCATGATATCCGCCGTTTTTTGTCCGGAATTGATATCCTAGATATGTTCAGTTTACTTAAGCAGTGATTTTATTGTTTTCTCGATAATAAAGGGAACTGTTTGCTAAAAAAAGGATATAGTAATAGACTACAGTAGTCGAGAGTAATATACCTACATTGGTTTTGAGTGTGTACTTTTCCCGTATGGAGAGGTTATGAACAAACATATGGAAAATGAAAATGATCTACGCCTACATACGAATCAAGTAAAAAACCTTCTTCTGATTTTCAATCCTCATATTTACATGTATACCTACGGAACGAGACTGTAAAATATTATGAAGTGCATAATAAAATAGAAGAAAAAAACATCATATTATTCCTAAGTACATAAGAGGTTAACATGTAATGCTACTTGTTTATTTGAACGGAAAGTTCTGTACATGTTCAATCACATAATACGAACACAATAGAAAATAAAACATAGGTATTTGAAGAAAAGAAAAATATACCATGATAATAAATACCGAACAACAAGGGAATTGTTTGTGAAGAACTGTGCAGTGTACGGAGAGGAGAAAGGAACTTAAATTCCAAGGAAAAATCTCCAAGAACCTGTGACGTAGATGTTAGATGTAAGGGCAACTCCATTTCACTAATGACTTAACGAGTTGAAAGGAAAACTGAAAGAGCACCGCCTTTCTTTCAACAAAGTTAAGAAGATGAATATTTCCACTCAGAAATTATGGGAAGAGACACATATAATCATAAAGGACCGAAGGAAGCAAGGTCGAAGTTTGAACCAGACGATCCCCCCCCCCAAATTTGAATTGAGTTAGTCGATTTGTCTGTCTTTTGTGTGTTTTCATGATATCCGCCGTTTTTTGTCCGGAATTGATATCCTAGATATGTTCAGTTTACTTAAGCAGTGATTTTATTGTTTTCTCGATAATAAAGGGAACTGTTTGCTAAAAAAAGGATATAGTAATAGACTACAGTAGTCGAGAGTAATATACCTACATTGGTTTTGAGTGTGTACTTTTCCCGTATGGAGAGGTTATGAACAAACATATGGAAAATGAAAATGATCTACGCCTACATACGAATCAAGTAAACATTGATATCCTAGATATGTTCAGTTTACTTAAGCAGTGATTTTATTGTTTTCTCGATAATAAAGGGAACAGTTTGCTAAAAAAAGGATATAGTAATAGACTACAGTAGTCGAGAGTAATATACCTACATTGGTCTTGAGTGTGTACTTTTCCCGTATGGAGAGGTTATGAACAAACATATGGAAAATGAAAATGATCTACGCCTACATACGAATCAAGTAAAAAACCTTCTTCTGATTTTCAATCCTCATATTTACATGTATACCTACGGAACGAGACTGTAAAATATTATGAAGTGCATAATAAAATAGAAGAAAAAAACATCATATTATTCCTAAGTACATAAGAGGTTAACATGTAATGCTACTTGTTTATTTGAACGGAAAGTTCTGTACATGTTCAATCACATAATACGAACACAAAAGAAAATAAAACATAGGTATTTGGTAATGCTACTTGTTTATTTGAACGGAAAGTTCTGTACATGTTCAATCACATAATACGAACACAATAGAAAATAAAACATAGGTATTTGAAGAAAAGAAAAATATACCATGATAATAAATACCGAACAACAAGGGAATTGTTTGTGAAGAACTGTGCAGTGTACGGAGAGGAGAAAGGAACTTAAATTCCAAGGAAAAATCTCCAAGAACCTGTGACGTAGATGTTAGATGTAAGGGCAACTCCATTTCATTAATGACTTATTTCACCTGAGATCTTGCGCCATTCTTCCTGCAAAAGTTCAAAAGAAGATCACAGGACAAGAATGCAGCAAGTATGTTGACGACATATAATGCAACAACTTTACATCTAAGTAAGTAGGTAGTACAATTCAGACGAAGAAAAGTTCCAAGTGAATTTGTTGGGGAGAATAGAGAAAGCTGGTTTAAGAAAGTTTTAAGGCAGACAAAAGTCGTACTTACTCCGCCTTTGAAATTTACATACAAGGCTTCAAGCTGTGTTTATTTAGCATTTGCTATTGAAGTAGAAAATTAGATACTATACGTAAAACTTGAACTTTTCAGTCAATAGATTTGGATGATGTTCATAGGTACAAATGTAGGAAGATATGACATAGGTAGGAAATATTTCTGAGCTCTCCTACCTCAAACAGATTTGATCGGATTTCTTGCTGAGGAAGTTTAGAAAGGTAACAACAAAAGGTAAACAATATTTGAAATCTTGGGTCGTTTCTGGAAGCAACTTCAACTTGGCAAAAAATCGAAAAGAGCCTCCAGCTTGTAAACTGATCCATTTTCTGAAAATGCATCATCAGATTCATCAGTAACGTCCATGAAAAAGAAGAAGAAAAATTGACCAATTACTGTGATAACTTGGAGCTAAATGCAGAAGTGCATTTCATAATTTATGAAAGACATGCTCCACTTTGGCATTCAACATGCAATGTCAGAGCTCTGTGAAATGCAAGCAAGATTTTGAGTCCTGATGAATTTTACAATACTTCTGAGACACAAAGTCTTTGGTTTCCACTTCTCTCTTTTCAAACTTTCCCGTTTCTCCGTGATTACATGACCCTGTTACACCGGTCTTTGTACTTTTGTATTCTTTTTCCCCTAGCTTGATTAGATTTCCTACCCTAGGGGATTAACAAGAAAATTATTTTGACTAGGAGCAGGTTCTTTTTTTTTCCTGAAAGGAAAATTATTTTTTAGACGAGGCAAGGAAACTTTGTGGATAGCCTGGAGAGAACATAGCAAGTATTGAAAACCCATTTTTCCACTGAAGCTTCTTCTTTCTCATTTTCCTTGATTAGGACGTCAGCAAGAGTATCAAGCGGCCTCAACGAAAACCACCGACTTTCACCGAACTTGTGAAACATTTTGACCCAAAAATTTCTAAATTAGACCGAAAATTCCTGTCCATTTTATACTCTGGATTTTCAGTACTATGTCTGTTCTTTTTTACTTTCCTTATCCTATAGGAAGGAAAGTAATGTAATCGGGTCAAAATTTCGATGGTCAGTTTTTAGTGCCAAAACACGTTTTGAGGTCCGAGCCTAAATCCAAAGTTTCAGCCATTGGTCCGGTGTGTCTGTGTGTCTGTCCGTCTGTAAACAAAATATCTCGAGAACGGTAAGAGCTAGAGACTTGAAATTTGGTATGTAGATGTCAAATGTGACAAGGATGCGACACGAAACTTTTGGTTAAGACCGGTGCAACGCTTGGCGGCATTTTACCGCTTTTTGGCGGTTTTCGGTGTAATTTAACAATATCTCGGGAACGGTATAAGCTAAAGACTTGAAATTTGGTATGTAGTTCACAAATGTGACAAGGATGCAATACAAAACGTTTGGTTAAAATAGGTGCTGCGGTTGGTGGTATTTTGACCGCTTTTTGGCGGGTTTCGACCGCTCTTTGGCGGTTTTCAGCTATATTGACTAAAGGGTTGGAGATATTGTAAATGTTACAACAGAACACCCAATTAAGCACCATTCAATAGGATAAGGAAAGTCGTGTGATGTTCACACCAGATTTTTCATCAACAACATTTTGATAGTCAATGAGGGGAACGCATCATATTTTCCGGATTGTTTGTTTATGAACGATACTAATCGGATTAGTACTCTTCCACCCCACCTGTCTGACGCGACAGAGCTACTCTAGCCAGAGTAATTCGATATGACCTTATATCCTCAATGTGGAGTTCAGGTGCTTGAAAACATGTCCGTTCTCCTCATACATAATAGAAACAGGTATACGTCTCTAACCCCTACATATAGAATCCTATAGAAATATTTTCTCTCATTCGAAAAGGAAACCTTTTTTCTCCAAGGTATATAATGCCTCCTCCATTCCTTCTCCTCCTTCATACTGCCCCTCATGCCTTCTATAACCTCTCCTCCTCCTCTCTCTTCTTATATACAACATTTTCTACAAAAACTCTCAAATTGCAGCCCTCAAGCTCCGTTATTTCTGTACGTTCGTTATCCCTCTCTTCTCTTCTCTCAATTTTCAACAAAACTTTCGATATTCACAAGGGAAAAAGCTGTAAACGCTTTCACATCGCAGGGATGAAAAAATAACAAGAAATCTATCTACGTTTCTGTATTTCTGACCGACTATAAAATGTCCAAGTAGATGAATTGAGGTAATGTACCTACCTCCAACCCATAATGAAAAGGATGCAATTTGCTAGATCTTTAAAAGGACGTTCAATTGCTTTTATTTTTCTCTATATCAAATTATCCGACGAACTTTCAAGGCACAATTTTACCTACAATTAGTGATGGGTAAATACCCGGGTACTTATTTTTGGGGTAAATACCCTGGGTATTTACCCGGGTAAATACCCAGTTTTTATAAATACCCGGGTATTTTCAAGAAGCGCCTCAGTCGAATTGTGCCCGGGAAATTAAAAAAAAAAAAAATCAACTATATCAAAATGATCCTACGAACTTTCAAGGCACAATTTTACCTACAATAATCAATAATAACTATTAGGTACTACAGGGTTTATACGCTTTGAAATTCCATGACTATTCCATGAATTTTCCAGAAGATTACCCCTTCATTTTAATAAAATATGCAATATGCGGAATGCGGAATATCAATGAATATGAGCGTGAATGCGCCGCAGGCCGTTTTTCGGAAATACTTGATATTTAATTTGAATATTTTTAATTTTTGACCGGGTGGCAAGTTCCATTACTTTTCCAGGTTTTCTTTAATTTTTTACGATTTTCCATGACATTTTGGCCGATTTTCAGATTCCATGACTTTTCCAGTTTTTCCAGGTCGCGTATAAACCCTGTACTAAAACATTTCTGGATGTTCCATTGGATAAAAACTAGTCACAATGAGCAGGTAAAAAATGCATGAATGTAAACAACTTCTCGAGAATTCAGATTCAGGACATGAAAAGAATTTTGTTCTAGGA
Organism: Diaphorina citri; assembly: GCF_000475195.1. Taxonomy (NCBI): domain Eukaryota; kingdom Metazoa; phylum Arthropoda; class Insecta; order Hemiptera; family Psyllidae; genus Diaphorina; species Diaphorina citri. The sequence goes on from NW_007377859.1 coordinate 301,654, forward strand.
TCCAGGAACAACTCATAATGTATTAAGTCACAATATTTTCCCACCATTCAGCACCTCACAGAATCAAGATCTATGTGTGTTATGGATGCAGCCAAATGAACAGTTGAACACACTACTCCAAGCGAGGACCGTGATTTATGGTGTCATTTATTAAAATATCGACGTACAAACGTACATATTCAAGCCCTATACTCAGTTGAAGTCTGCTGTAAACAGTTAATGTTGTAACAGTTTTATAGTTTTGTCAATGGACAGTCAAATAACAACAAATACAAAACTACATATCAACATGGGTAAATATTGACTGAAAATAAAGCTAACTGATGATGGTCGACGTAATCAATTTTATTGAAAAAGAGAGGACGGAGTAGCAGACAAAGGCTGAGTGGAAAGCACGATGAGATATTTTACTTTCTATTTTCATTATAATGACCAGATATTCCATAAAACTTCTAGTTGTGCTGATTGAAAACAGTGAAGTATATGCTTGTTTAGTACATGGTGGAGTCACCTGGGCGTAAATGTACATATGTATCGGCAGATTATTCCAGCACTATATATTATGTAGCTCTATTGTTATTGTACTTGTACCATTATGCATTCACATAGAAAATACTGACCTACATTCATCCTGCAAAGAGGATTACCTGTGTCCATGATTTTTTCAAATATTTTTCCCCCGTGGAGATTTTTCCAAGAAAATTTCAATCTGGTGAAAGGAAAATGATAACGAATGATAATGTAACTCGTCATTTAGAGCTCTAAACTACGTAGGAGTCTCAAAATGATAGCCCATCCTGCATGGTAACATGGTAACTTTTTTTTTTTTTTGTAATTTATTTTAATTTCATACAAAACGAAATCAAATTTTCACCGTGCATACCTGAACAAGGGAGGGGGAATTTTGCAGTCTAAACTACGTAGGAGTCTCAAAATGATAGCCCATCCTGCATGGTAACATGGTAACTTTTTTTTTTGTAATTTATTTTAATTTCATACAAAACGAAATCAAATTTTCACCGTGCATACCTGAACAAGGGAGGGGGAATTTTGCATATGACTGCACATTGGTAGCATCATTTGCAAGGAGAAAAAAACAAATGCAATCCAAAGTACTCTCGTTTGGAAGCAAGGTATTTGTGACGAGCGTCAATTATTCGCTTCACTGGCCTGTCGCTTGCACTCATTACACCTATTATAAAAATTAGGAACTGGACGAGAGAGGAGTCTTTGTCGTCATCCTCCTACTCGTGAAGATAATTTCACATTTTTTCTGTGATGCAATGTTTAATTAGTTTTTAAGGAAGAAGAGTACCTACCTACCAGCTGAGCTGCTTGAATGAAGGTAGAGAATCTCTTCGGAAAGAAATCGGAGAACACAATCATCTTCTAGTAAAGTGTACGACTGTACGCTCAGCTGCAAAAGAATTACTTGGAAAGCAAAGAACTGCATGAAAGATTCCTCTCAAGATCATTTTGAAAATCCCCCGCAGCACAAGTCATTAGTAAGTCCGTATATTGAAATGATGTAACACAAGATGTGCAAGATCAAACATTCAAAGAAAGCAATAATTCATGGAATCTATAGAACTGCTTCGTATGGGTTGTCAAGAGACTAGAGTCTGTTACTGACATTTGGAATTTGGAATCCATTCCATTCAAAAGGAAAGTTCAATTTCATGGGTTGAAATTGAAATTGTCGATTATCTCAATTATTTGTGCATAAGAAAGCTGATGTGAAGTTTGAGGAAATTGCTCGAAAGTGCATGTATGAGTATTGATTTCCTCCTTTGGAGTCGATGACATGGAAATAATTTCACCGAGACTTCTTTGAAATGGTCAGCATACCTTTATAGGTACATAGGTATGTAGTAAGTAGTATGTACTTCTCTTCGATTGAATTTTCATTTGGAGATTGCCATTCAAAGAGAACATTTCTGGGTAGTAGGAACAAACATAACAACATAAACCGGATAACCACTGCATTTTGCCTTCACCAACCGACTCTTCCATCTCTTTCAAAGCTGAGAAAAAAAAATTATGTTTTGTGAAGGAATTTAATTTCTCATATACGAGTATGTCTGTCTTGTTATCTAGCTCGATGCTAGGGTCGTAACTTGGAATAGTTTATTAGAATCCAGTCTGATTCCAACATGATTACCATTATGACTGGTTTTTGTTTGAGTTGAATCCCATAGAAATAGTTATGAGACTTATGAATTAGTAGCTTGGAATGTGACTTATTGACCATCAAGGAAAAGTAAGCCCCTGTCAAATCAGGAAACAGCCATCTTACCAAGGATATCAGCAAAGTACCTTCTTACCTTTACCTTTACCCAAATCACTGAGAGGTTTAAGAGATAGTTACTCTGACTCAAAGAATTGCTTCAAGTGAGTTATAATGCTTATTATGGACCCATTATAAAAGCAAACCTTATGAACTTAAGAAATACCTAATCTACCTTTGGAGATGGAACAACCAAGATTAACTAAAGACCGAGCCGTGTTCAAATAAAATCATGGAGATCCTAAAGGCATATCAAAATGAACCATGCTGTCCTGTTTTGTACTTCGTAGTCTTGACAATAAAGCTCCATACCAAACTGACACTCCAGCCCCTCAGGACACTGGAGCTTGTTTTGCTCTCAAAGCTCCATTTGGATTTGTTTTAAATTTTATTTATGAATATTAATAAATAAACCGATGAAAATATTGTTCAAAATTCTAGACTGCCCATGTCCATGTCCAGTATTGAATATTAATTTTTGCATTCCCAAAAATTCCTTCGGGTCATAATTACGATATGAGAAAATAATGAACATTGGAAGGAGCTGCACTGCAACAGTTTTCTTACAGTATTTATTCTTCAAGCATATTGAAATAAGTGTTGATATTGTTGTTAATTCACCCTTTTTACCAGCTCTGTTTTGAACTCATTTCCAAAACTCGTAACCAAAGTATTTTCTTTTAGTTTTTTTTTCTTTATCCACAGAAAATAAAGAAAGTACGAAACGTCGAGAAGTTACTTGTCGCTTGTCGTCGTCAGCTTGTCTCCCACGGGAACAAATTGTCTCCGTCTTGTCTGTCTTCGTTATTAAAGCATGAAAATGGTGGAAATTATTCCATGCTTTCTTTGCAAATCTAGTGAAAAGCGCCATTTTGAACGTTCCGTATTTTTTTGCACCATCACGATTTAAGAGTTTTTTTTTCTCAGCTTTGAAAGAGATGGAAGAGTCGGTTGGTGAAGGCAAAATGCAGTGGTTATCCGGTTTATGTTGTTATGTTTGTTCCTACTACCCAGAAATGTTCTCTTTGAATGGCAATCTCCAAATGAAAATTCAATCGAAGAGAAGTACATACTACTTACTACATACCTATGTACCTATAAAGGTATGCTGACCATTTCAAAGAAGTCTCGGTGAAATTATTTCCATGTCATCGACTCCAAAGGAGGAAATCAATACTCATACATGCACTTTCGAGCAATTTCCTCAAACTTCACATCAGCTTTCTTATGCACAAATAATTGAGATAATCGACAAGATGAAAATGGTGGAAATTATTCCATGCTTTCTTTGCAAATCTAGTGAAAAGCGCCATTTTGAACGTTCCGTATTTTATTTTTTTGCACCATCACGATTTAAGAGTTTTTTTCTCAGCTTTGAAAGAGATGAAAGAGTCGGTTGGTGAAGGCAAAATGCAGTGTTTATCCGGTTTATGTTGTTATGTTTTTTCCTACTACCCAGAAATGTTCTCTTTGAATGGCAATCTCCAAATGAAAATTCAATCGAAGTGAAGTACATACTACATATGTACCTATAAAGGTATGCTGACCATTTCAAAGAAGTCTCGGTGAAATTATTTCCATGTCATCGACTCCAAAGGAGAAAATCAATACTCATACATGCACTTTCGAGCAATTTCCTCAAACTTCACATCAGCTTTCTTATGCACAAATAATTGAGATAATCGACAATTTCAATTTCAACCCATGAAATTGAACTTTCCTTTTGAATTGAATGCATTCCAAATGTCAGTAACAGACTCTAGTCTCTTGACAACCCATACGAAGCAGTTCTATAGAGTCCATGAATTATTGCTTTCTTTGATCTTGCACATCTTGTGCAAGATCTTGCACATCTTGTGTTACATCATTTCAATATAAGGACTTACTAATGGCTTGTGCTGCGGGGGATTTTCAAATGATCTTGAGAGGAATCTTTCATGCAGTTCTTTGCTTTCCAAGTAATTCTTTTGCAGCTGAGCGTACAGTCGTACACTTTACTAGAAAAAAATATTCTATTTCCGAGAATTTTTATTTCCTCCCACGTTAAAGTTTGGGCAAATACGAGTATATAATGTTGACAAGATTCCTCTCTCTGTATGCAATACAAATCTCAATGTACCGACTGACATTATGACCTTGTATGTTTGTTGTGCTGTATTTGTTTTTACTCTAGTTATTGTGTACTCTCCCCGTTAAAGTTGTATGCAAGGAAACAATAATTTTGTGAAAGACCAATAAATAATAAAATACTAAAAATCAATAGAAAGAAAGAGGTAGGGGAGAGAGAGAGAGAGAGTTAGAGAAGAAAGAGGTTTTCCGACTGTAGATAAACAGTCGTAAAATGTCTTGACGGTTGTTGCAAAATTCATAACGTGGAAATACACCGTCCTTGCACTCCCGTCACTCCTTTATATTGAACTCCTCAAGTCCTTGGAGTGCAATTTGAACACTTCGTCTAAACTGTATATATTTTTTGACCATACTGTATTTGCTAGAAATACCAGACTTCCATATGACCTGTTGATATTTGAAGGCTACCAAAAATTTTCAAGTGGTTGAAGTTTGTAGGTAAACCCAATTCAACAAATACAAAAAATAATTTGAATAATTATAATTAATTCAAGTGGTTGGGGTGTGTTTACTGTTGTTAAACCCATATGACCTGTTGATATTTGAAGGCTACCAAAAATTTTCAAGTGCTTGAAGTTTGTTTAGAGACAGAGCATGGCAATGTAGGTAAACCCAATTCAACAAATACAAAAAATAATTTGAATAATTATAATTAATTCAAGTGGTTGGGGTGTGTTTACTGTTGTTAATATATTTAATCAAGACCGGAAATGTAGATTTGGCGCGTGGGATCCACGGTATCTTACTAATCCAAAATCAATGGAATCGATCTAGTTTTGGGAATAAGTCTTGGGGTTCCAACACAGAGCTAATGTTTGACAGAGTTTGACTTATAAATTAAAACTCAGAGGATAAGAGTTACTTCTTGGAGACCGACTACAAAACAAATTAAAACTACATTTACGAACGTTTTTATGTTTTGTGAAGGAATTTAATTTCTCATATATGTCTGTCTTGTTATCTAGCTCGATGCTAGGGTCGTAACTTGGAATAGTTTATTAGGATCCAGTCTGATTCCAACATGATTACCATTATGACTGGTTTTTGTTTGAGATGAATCCCATAGAACAAGCTAGGATCTCATGTGTCAGTAGAAATAGTTATGAGACTTATGAATTAGTAGCTTGGAATGTGACTTATTGACCATCAGGGAAAAGTAAGCCCCTGCCAAATCAGGAAACAGCCATCTTACCAAGGATATCAGCAAAGTACCTTCTTACCTTTACCCAAATCACTGAGAGGTTTAAGAGATAGTTACCCTGACTCAAAGCATTGCTTCAAGTGAGTTATAATGCTTATTATGGACCCATTATAAAAGCAAACCTTATGAACTTAAGAAATACCTAATCTACTTTTGGACGAGTATGTCTGTCTTGTTATCTAGCTCGATGCTAGGGTCGTAACTTGGAATAGTTTATTAGAATCCAGTCTGATTCCAACATGATTACCATTATGACTGGTTTTTGTTTGAGTTGAATCCCATAGAAATAGTTATGAGACTTATGAATTAGTAGCTTGGAATGTGACTTATTGACCATCAAGGAAAAGTAAGCCCCTGTCAAATCAGGAAACAGCCATCTTACCAAGGATATCAGCAAAGTACCTTCTTACCTTTACCTTTACCCAAATCACTGAGAGGTTTAAGAGATAGTTACTCTGACTCAAAGAATTGCTTCAAGTGAGTTATAATGCTTATTATGGACCCATTATAAAAGCAAACCTTATGAACTTAAGAAATACCTAATCTACCTTTGGAGATGGAACAACCAAGATTAACTAAAGACCGAGCCGTGTTCAAATAAAATCATGGAGATCCTAAAGGCATATCAAAATGAACCATGCTGTCCTGTTTTGTACTTCGTAGTCTTGACAATAAAGCTCCATACCAAACTGACACTCCAGCCCCTCAGGACACTGGAGCTTGTTTTGCTCTCAAAGCTCCATTTGGATTTGTTTTAAATTTTATTTATGAATATTAAGAAATAAACCGATGAAAATATTGTTCAAAATTCTAGACTGCCCATGCCCATGTCCAGTATTGAATATTAATTTTTGCATTCCCAAAAATTCCTTCGGGTCATAATTACGATATGAGAAAATAATGAACATTGGAATTATTTTCAAACGGTTGATTTGGTTTGACTGCAGGTATTTAGTAAGCACTTGGTCCACACGAAATATTCGAAAATTTATCATGATTGAATATTGATTTGTTCTATGCTATCAGCAGATTTTCTTCCGCCCGGAGCGCTGCGCGGCGTTTATCTCTCAAACTCAAATTTGTTATGCTACATTGCTACACCCTGTTTGTTCTGATTTTACCAGAGTGAAACAATAAATTTACAAATTGACTGAGAAAAAAAAAATCCAATGGTATGCAAGTCGATGAGATTTTTATACTATGTTATGCAAATGGCAAGTAAAATTTGAATAACGATTTGAACTCGGCTCCCATGTCTCGAGCCTGAGGTTGCCGGGGAACCATATGGTTCTGGCATTCTTCTGGTTCTAAAACCGGTTCGAGCGTAAATCATTCAGAATTCAGATCTACTCGCTTCTACTCCTACATACGAGGTGACCTTCAAATCCGAGATTCGTTCCCGCCTTTTTCTCATTTTCAATTTGAACTTGACAAGTTTTAATTAAATTTCTTTTCGATTTTGGAAGATTTAGGGAGGAACTTTTGGTGCACTGTGAAGAGTGCTTCTGACTTGGCAGCTGAGTAACTATTTGAGTATGTGGGTTAATAGTCTCTCGATCTCGTGGGTTTTTATTTCTGTTTAATGAAGTGAACGTAATCCCTAATTCCCTAGGGGCCTAGAACAGACGAAAGGACTTCTTTGAACTTGCGAAAGAGGTTAATTTCAAAAGCAACCGACCGACCGATGTACTGAACTGTGATAACAGTGTGATTTGAGTATGTGGGTAAATAGTCTCTCGATCTCGTGGGTTTTTATTTCTGTTTAATGAAGTGAACGTAATCCCTAGGGGCCTAGACCAGACGAAAGGACTTCTTTGAACTTTCGAAAGAGGTTAATTTCAAAAGCAACCGACCGACCGATGTACTGAACTGTGATAACAGTGTGATATGTATAATGCTTCATCTTCTTACACAGACTATGTGGGGAATGGAAAACTCCTTGTGGAGACTACTCGGGAAATTTTTGTTGTGTTGATCTTTTCGTAACAAGAAACTTGTAGCTTTGTATGTACTTGAGTTTGAAAACGAAATCCCTTTGTGTCGTTGACTAATGAGTGACGTCAAACTTGTGTGTGAAAGTGAAAGTGAAACAAGATACCCAGCTCATCATTCCTATCGGGGGAAAAACCTCTTTTACTTTCAACAGTTTCAACGAGACGGAATGGTGTAGAAGTGGAGGCAGAGAAGTGTAATTGGTGTCAAAATTAGTGAAGATGTCCCCCAAGTACCTTGTGTTCTTGAGGAAAAAAAGCATCAGACTACGAGTAGGTATAACATAAGAAGAAAATCTACAAGTTTCCAAGTACTCTCTAGGATTTCATGCTAACGTTAGTTTGAAAAGCTTTTTTTTCTTTCTTCTACCTAACCTAATGAAATGTTTTCTTAATAAGATGTGAATTGTATGTAACAGTGGTGGACAAGAATGTGTATTTTCTTTTTACAAAAGCTCAACTATCAGAATTTTAACCTTTTTAAATAACATGTATTTGTGTGCCTTTTTGCTAGTCCTACCTTTAAGATAGGTCACAAAAGTTATTATTTCCCAACACTTTATTATTGGACATTAACAACTGCTACAATGTCATGTTATCTTGGTACTATTCTACATTTACAATATTTACTTATACCTGACGATTTCCAGACTTTTCAAGTCTACCATTTTATTTCAATTTCAAACAGCATTTCCAACTTCGCATGTTAAAATGTACGAACTTGAAGCTAATTATATTATTTTCACAGTGACTGTAAATTATTCACATCTCAGCATCAATGCTACCTAATCTTTTCTTTTTCACCTAATTGGATTAGTTTTCTGAAGCTCGAACTTTTCCAGATGAAGCAAGTTTTGTGATGAAAATTCGACAAAACTGAATTGTGCCATTTTCGTAATTGGATTAGTTTTCTGAAGCTCGAACTTTTCCAGATGAAGCAAGTTTTGTGATGAAAATTCGACAAAACTGAATTGTGCCATTTTGAATATCCGAAAACTCTTCATGTTTCTCAGAGTAAAACAGTCTGAATTCATCCCCATACAAATATTGTTCAGAAACTTTTATACATAAATTAATAATTGACGCACGTTTGCGCACGTATTTAATTTATGAAAATATTTGTACGAAAATGAAACGTACTTTTCATGATTTCATACTTGGAAAGTAAAACTCAAATATTTTACTAAGTTAGAACTTGAGAGCAAAAAACTTTTGGGATCTCCTCCTAGATTTATACTTTTGTGACATTATGTAGATACTCGTACATTGATGAAGATTGTCAGCCCAAATATACAAGCATCCATAGAATAGAAACTGTATACACCTACACATACTAGCTTTATCATGAAAAGAAACATCTCTGTGTTAGACTAAGGATGAGCCCTCCCTTCTCCTTAAATCGAGCCTGATTCCAGCTGACCCTTGATTCCAAGTGCATCCCTGTGACACTAGAATAATGAATGTATCACCCCTATTTAGATATTTTTAAGCGCCCTTTCATGTGCGTCGCACATTCTCATTATAAAAGTATACAGGAGGACCCAAAATTTCTCAGTTATTTACAGGAGAGGAGAGCTTGATGATCTAGATTTCTAGCGCTGAATGTCATAAATTTGGAACATCCTTTAACAACAACTCTTGAATTGTAGCTCCGCTACAAGTAGTAACTTTGGCATTTCTGCTGATTCTTTTGTGCTCCTCCGATTAACAATAAATTTTGTACCAAATGTCATAAATTTTGAACATCCTTTAACAACAAATCTTGAATTGTAGCTCCGCTACAAGTAGTAACTTTGGCATTTCTGCTGATTCTTTTGTGCTCCTCCGATTAACAATAAATTTTGTACCTCACCTAACTGCCCCCTCCTCTCGAACTTTCACATTTGACACATCTCATCATCTCCTATGAATCTCCCTGTATGCATCATTTTCAACCCCTTTGCCTGGAAATACCCTGTATAATATTTCTACACTTGAACCCTAGGGTAATTAAAGGAAGTCATATAGAGTAGAATGAATTGAAAAGAAAAGAGAAAGAACAGAAGAAAACACACTTGCAATCATGATGTAAACCCCTATCTTTCTCTCTCTCTCTCTCTCTCTCTCTCCTTGCTCTCACTCAACATAGATAATCATCAACCACCAACCCCTAGAATCCCAGAGAGAGAGAGAGAGACCTCTCTCTCTCTCTCTTTCTCTCTCTCTCTCTCTTTCTCTCTCTCTCTCTCTCTCCTTGCTCTCACTCAACATAGATAATCATCAACCACCAACCCCTAGAATCCCAGAGAGAGAGAGAGAGAGAGAGAGCTCACAGAAGCTGCAAGCATCATTTTGTGTTTATATTGATGTTCGTTCTTCGTCGAAACATGCGAGCTCACAGAAGCTGCAAGCATCATTTTGTGTTTATATTGATGTTCGTTCTTCGTCGAAACATGCGAGTTTCCTTTTTTGTGGTCACTTTTTTCCGCCCCTAAGGCTAGAGGAAATTGTTTGAACTTGGACGATGATTGCTATGAAGAGCTCTTTGTGGTGAGAGAGCTTCTAAATGGCATCAAATAGTGACGTTGAAATTATGAAAATATCCAGCAGCTGTTTGTTTATTTGCATTGTTTTAGTTGTACATCACGTGATATAGATACACGTGTCTCAAATTCTTTTGGAAATTGCCCTCCTTGGCTCTCTCCATAATTTGAAATAATTTTGGTTTGAAATAGCTCTTACGACTGAAGATCAATAATTCTGAGCATTTTCCCTAAAGAACACGATGGACCTGTAAACATACCAAGTGGACGAATGGAAACCATTATTATACATACCGCCGGTAGAAAGTCAAAGGGGCGTAAGTGATTTTATCAAAATTTTCGTAAGCGCACTTAAGTCTATTTGTGCTGCAATTATTTCCGCCATGATGCGTTCCCCTCATTGACTATCAAAATGTTGTTGATGAAAAATCTGGTGTGAACATCACACGACTTTCCTTATCCTATTGAATGGTGCTTAATTGGGTGTTCTGTTGTAACATTTACAATATCTCCAACCCTTTAGTCAATATAGCTGAAAACCGCCAAAGAGCGGTCGAAACCCGCCAAAAAGCGGTCAAAATACCACCAACCGCAGCACCTATTTTAACCAAACGTTTTGTATTGCATCCTTGTCACATAATGTTCCAAATTTCCATGTAATTTTTCCAATTTAGAAACAAACGTTCACGTAGAAGGCCATCAATGAATGAATGGACTACCCAAATTAGTCCAATTGGCTTAACGTTCCAATATTCATAAATCATACTACCTACTCCTCGTTATAACTCTTGAAATGTGTTTTTATTCGAAGAATGGGAGAATGACAAATGAGATGCATCAGTAGTAATGAGCGCCATGATGTGTTCTAGAGCACTTTATCATAAATATTACCATGAGCCATGAGAGTCATATTGAGAAGAGTGATGCTGTAATAACCCGACTCTTGCTCCGTTGATAATATGTTTCAATTTAATTCAATTATCTCTTGGGAACCTTGACACTCGAGTATGTGTTGAGTATGGCGCTTAGATTTATCATTATAATCATCATCATGATCATACTCCGAAACAGTCTAAATGTAAAAGCTTCACCGAGGATAACATGTTTTTAAAACCATTCTAATAATATGCTTGTAATAGTGTACAAATATTTAAAATTCGATGCAATGGATATGGAAGAAATCTTGACGTTTTCACCCAAAACCCAACATCATTTCAAATCCTCAAGGTTTCGTAGAAATGAGAAATAGGTCAAGGAACATTATGACCGTTTTACCAATAACGCCTAAACGTTAGGATTTTCTGTGATCTAAGGTTGACAAGTACACAAGTCCACAAGACACCGTTTAATTGCTCGGACTTGGTGTTCACTGTACGACCTCGTTTAATTGACATCTCTTGGTCTCTTGCCGGGCACCCTGGGCAGCTCGTTATAACTTTGAATTATGAGGGTTCATCGCCTTTTGTTCCGGATAGATTTTTCTAAATTACTTTAGCGTCCATACTTCAACGCTAACAACTGGATTAATGACCCCTTTGATTGAAGAGGTGTTATGTTGGGCAGAAACAGGAAGCTTTCTCTAATCCTTTAGAAATAATGCGAGCATCTCCTTATTTAACATTGAAATTAAGTGAAGAACTAAATTTGAAATAATGTGCTGACAACAAATGTTTAAATGAGGACAAAATATTTCATGGGGAAGTGTGTGGGGGAACGGCAGTTTCTATATTTCTAGAGACAAAAGTCAGGGGAGCTGCACTGCAACAGTTTTCTTACAGTATTTATTCTTCAAGCATATTGAAATAAGTGTTGATATTGTTGTTAATTCACCCTTTTTACCAGCTCTGTTTTGAACTCATTTCCAAAACTCGTAACCAAAGTATTTTCTTTTAGTTTTTTTTTCTTTATCCACAGAAAATAAAGAAAGTACGAAACGTCGAGAAGTTACTTGTCGCTTGTCGTCGTCAGCTTGTCTCCCACGGGAACAAATTGTCTCCGTCTTGTCTGTCTTCGTTATTAAAGCATGAAAATGGTGGAAATTATTCCATGCTTTCTTTGCAAATCTAGTGAAAAGCGCCATTTTGAACGTTCCGTATTTTTTTGCACCATCACGATTTAAGAGTTTTTTTTTTCTCAGCTTTGAAAGAGATGGAAGAGTCGGTTGGTGAAGGCAAAATGCAGTGGTTATCCGGTTTATGTTGTTATGTTTGTTCCTACTACCCAGAAATGTTCTCTTTGAATGGCAATCTCCAAATGAAAATTCAATCGAAGAGAAGTACATACTACTTACTACATACCTATGTACCTATAAAGGTATGCTGACCATTTCAAAGAAGTCTCGGTGAAATTATTTCCATGTCATCGACTCCAAAGGAGGAAATCAATACTCATACATGCACTTTCGAGCAATTTCCTCAAACTTCACATCAGCTTTCTTATGCACAAATAATTGAGATAATCGACAATTTCAATTTCAACCCATGAAATTGAACTTTCCTTTTGAATGGAATGGATTCCAAATTCCAAATGTCAGTAACAGACTCTAGTCTCTTGACAACCCATACGAAGCAGTTCTATAGATCCAATGAATTCATTTGCTTTCTTTGAACATGTTTGATCTCTTGCACATCTTTGTGTATACATCATTTCAATATAAGGTCGGACTTACTTAATGTATGTGCTGGCGGGGGATTTCAAAAAAATGATCTTGAGAAGGAATCTCTTTTTCTTTCAATGGCAGTTCGTTGCTTTCCAAGTATTCTTTTGGCAGCTGAGGCGTACAGTCGTACACTTTAGCTAAGAATATGATTGTGTTCTCTCGATTTCCTTTGCCGAAGAGATTCTTCTAGCTCATTCAAGGCAGCTCACGCCTGGTACGGTAGGTACTTTCTCCTGTAAAAACTAAATTAACATTGCATCGCACAGAAAAAATGTGAAATTATCCTTCCAACGAAGGTTAGGAGGATGAGCGACAAAGACTCCCTCTCTCGTCCAGTTCCTAATTTTTATAATGAGGTGTAATGAGTGGCAAGCGACAGGCAGTGAAGCGAATAACTTGACGCTCGTCACAAATACCTTGCTTCCAAAAACCGAGAGTACTTTGCGATTGCATTTGTTTTTTTTCT
>NW_007377859.1:315879-321048 GCF_000475195.1 Diaphorina citri
ATAGGCATGCTTGAAAGTTCCGTGTTAAAATGATGTTATTAGTTATTATTGACCCATATGTGCAGAAATGCGAAACCTAACATACTGAATAAGCCTTTAAGGCATACGATAATGTAAATTAGTTTTCTAATGGGAAGTAAAAATTCATTTATACGTTAACGCCTTATAGTTACTTATACCCACCTTACGCGCGTCGCGAAAGCCTTTATGAGCGGTATGCGTTAACGTGGATAAAGAATTAAAGGAACTTGGCGACACCCGTCACGTAATGGAACAGTCGTAAAGAAACTTATAGAATGGCTTAAGTCTCACGTAGAATGATATGGGCAAGGGTCTCTATAACCAATAAATGTAGGCTTTTGGCGTTTTCGCCATTTTACGGCGGTTGGCAACGTGCCAGTAATTGGTTCTTAATAGCCACAGCGTAGCGAACCAGGTAAACTGTCGATGTATGGTTTAAAGTTCAGCGATCGAGAATGGCAAGAGCCTCTATAAAACCAAATGTCTGTCTGTCTGGCTGTACTGTCTGTCCTTGTGTGTCTGTGTGTGTGTTGCCTGGTTACGACTTGAAACCTAAGGGGTCAGACGCGGAGGTTTTGCAGCAAACCTGATTTCTTTAGACTGGTAGTTTTTAAATGGGGCTAATGTAATGAAAGGAAGGATATCCTATTCCTTTCCATTTTGATCCATGGATGTCGCCAATATCGCGGAAACTTTAAGGGTACTTATAAAGTCCTTTAATCCATACATGCCATGATTTTTAGTCCTATTTAATGGGATAGTAAAATTATTTTTATACGTTTATCCGCCTTAAGTTCCTTATACTAACACTTACGCGGCGATCGGAAAACAGCCTATGAATATAAATTAACTTATATAAATTTAGAACTCGCCCCCGTTTAAAGTTTTAATGAAAGGTCCAAAAGAAATAAAAATGCTAAAAGGTACGTGAAAAGGTACTGTAAAACCGGCTAAACAGTCTAAGGTACTAAAAGGTCAAAAGGGTCCAGCGCATATTTGGGCATGATTTGTATAAGACCTAAAAGGTAACCTATTGATCACGGTTACTCGGTCCATTTTTACTATTACATTTGTTGGAAGAGCTCTTAGTCTAGTCCTGTACTTTTTCTGAAACAAGATCGTGGTCCTGTTGAGTTTTGATATAGAGAAAAATAAAAGCAATTGAACGTCCTTTTAAAGATCTAGCAAATTGCATCCTTTTCATTATGGGTTGGAGGTAGGTACATTACCTCAATTCATCTACTTGGACATTTTATAGTCGGTCAGAAATACAGAAACGTAGATAGATTTCTTGTTATTTTTTCATCCCTGCGATGTGAAAGCGTTTACAGCTTTTTCCCTTGTGAATATCGAAAGTTTTGTTGAAAATTGAGAGAAGAGAAGAGAGGGATAACGAACGTACAGAAATAACGGAGCTTGAGGGCTGCAATTTGAGAGTTTTTGTAGAAAATGTTGGAGAGGAGGAGGAGAAGGAGAGATCATAGAAGGCATGAGGGGCAGTATGAAGGAGGAGAAGGAATGGAGGAGGCATTATATACCTTGGAGAAAAAAGGTTTCCTTTTCGAATGAGAGAAAATATTTCTATAGGATTCTATATATAGGGGTTAGGACGTACCTATTTCTATTATGTATGAAGAGAACGGACATGTTTTCAAGCACCTGAACTCCACATTGAGGATATAAGGTCATATCGAATTACTCTGGCTAGAGTGGTCAATGTCAATCTCTACCAAGACCTTGTCCATTGGGAGACAGCTTGGTTTCCGCATAGGAGTCGTTCGACGTGCAGCTTTATATTGTGATTGTTTGTTTGTTTGTTTAACATCTCTGTATAACTGCTAGGGTCTTTAATGACGGGGTATTACCCTCCAATTTAGCGACAAGGTACCGGCTTACTCGCCTAGCCCCAGTGGGTCCGGGTAAAAGCCAGCGCAAGCAGTGATCCATCGGGAAATGGTGGATTTATGTTATAATTTCTTATTATTGTCGCTGGTCACCTTTATACGTATTGAATGTATCAGATAGGCAAATCACTTGTGAATTTTCTAGGCCTATACATCTTTTATTCAATGTTATTAGATCGAAACCCATAATTTCGTATATCGTTGGAAATACGATCTTTAAATTAGCCTTGAAAATGATATGGCCTACTCTGTGCTCATTTCAACAATCCAATATGTGATATATCGAAGTGACTATTTCGGACAATGATTCATCCTGGGGCTTACGCAGTACGAGGTATTCAAATGAGAAACCAATATCCGAGATTAAAGCGTTCACATGAAGTGATTTGGACTGAGACAAAAGCAATGATCCATGAAACCCTACTTATACAGGTGTTATATCCGATACCCAATATCGTTCTGAGGCTTGTGAGCAGTGAGCTAAATCTTCCTTATAATACTCAACTCCGAATACTAAGAAATACCAATGATACTCTTACCAATAGGATTATCATGAGATTTATATTGATCTAGCAGTGAAATAAATAATGAAATTGAAACTGAAGAAAACTAGGCTTGATCGAAGTGACTATTTCGGACAATGATTCATCCTGGGGCTTACGCAGTACGAGGTATTCAAATGAGAAACCAATATCCGAGATTAAAGTATTCACATGAAGTGATTTGGACTGAGACAAAAGCAATGATCCATGAAACCCTTATACAGGTGTTATATCCGATACCCAATATCGTTCTGAGGCTTGTGAGCAGTGAGCTAAATCTTCCTTAATACTCAACTCTTACCAATAAGATTATCATAAGATTTATATTGATCTAGCAGTGAAATAGATGATGAAATTGAAACTAGAGAAAACTAGGCTTAGAATTGAGACAGGGTTCAAAGAATGGTGAAATCAAAGATTTGAATCACATTCATAGGAATTTGAAATCGGAACCGTTTGTAAGCTTTCAGCAGGAATCGAATTACACGGTTAGGTCTAGTTGATTTTTTTTTTTCTTTTGCCATATTTTTTCCAATAGATTCTGATGGAAACCAAGAAGGTCTATTGTAGAAATTGACTAAAAGTAGTTCTGAAATAAGGAATATTTTACTAACCATACCTACATCAAGAACAATCTATACACCAGAACAGTCAATGTTCCATGGATGGTTTTAGAATATTCACACTACAATCCTTTCATTTTCTATGATCAGGATTCAGGAATTCAGCTCTCACTAGCATATGAGGACATTCAGGACACTTTATCTAGCTATCTGATCTCAGCATTCAAGCAATCTCCTCTCATAATCGTGAACTTATTTTTGGACCATTAGTCATTGAGCCCGACCAGGAAGCTACACGCGCAAGCAAACATATGTTACATACATAATTTTTATCAGGAACAAGGGCAGAATTTGCATAACAATGAGTCAATATGTATAATTATTTATGGATTTATTTGTGAATATGTTGTCCTAGGTTCGAACCCAGAAACTTTGCTTTAAAGGAGTAGTAAGGACTTCAGGAGTTTCTGTAGGGATCTAGGAAGATAGAGTTCCATAAACCATACTCAGTTACTCATATGTCATGAATTTTCATGTCAATATAGTCTCTCTTCCCCTCCCTACAATTCCCTCAACCTCATCATGTGTGTCCAAGTTTAGCTTTGAAAATGACTTGTTACTGTTGTGAGGAGTTTTGGAATCTCCACTAATTTTAATGAATTTAAGTACCTGCGAATTTTTCGTATTTTCTTCTTCATAATATTTTCTAATCTTCCCGTCAATAGTATCAATCCTCTTTCTTCCTCCCTCTCTCCCCTATTCCCCCCACTACATGATAATTATATTAGTCATGAAAAGTTCAACGAATTGTGTTTATGAGGAGATTTGGCATCTCCACTAACGATTGACTCAAAGTTAGGGCTGCACCAGACTGATTCTGAGGCTGAGGGTTCGATTTCAGGCTTCTGAAGGCTTTATTCTCCCTCTCTTTTCTCCTTTTCTTCCTATTACTGAAGCCATTTGCTTCCCATTGCACTCACCATTGATATTATTACTGCGGGGGGTAGGTAGTAACTAGTAAGTTAATACATAGAAATTATTTTATACTTTAATATTAGCACATAGGTACAAGCTATAGCAACTGAGTTCGCTTATGTGCAGTTGTCTGCATGTAAAAGCTTACCAGCTTTAATCGTATTAAATTTCCAATCTTCTTAAAAAGAGTAAGCGTTAGTGAAATGAATTTGATACGTGAAAGTGAGATAGAGGGAATTAAATAAGGCAGAATAGAATTAAATGAAATGGGATAGAATAGAATTGAATTTTGAACTTGTCTCATGTTGAAAGAATTTTCTCTTCGTGGGTTCGAACTGAGGACCGTCAAAAATCAGACATTATATAGGGTATATTTATCTGTTTATGTAAAGTAATTCCATTGCTGTTTTACCCTTTTTATAGAGGTACTTTTGTTGCTCTTCTACCTAAATAAATAAAATAATAAGACCTGATAAAACAAAAGTATTATTCAAAAATAAAAAGAAAAGATAAATAAATAAATAAAAATCCCGCCGAGCTGAATTGAGGGTTTTTGAAAATTGGAAAGCATTAACTTTCAGATTTTGTTGGTTTTTTCCCTAACTTGTGGATTAGTTGCTTTTGTTCTGAGGAGTACCTACGCTTGTTGTTTATGTATCAAGCTTGAGCACAGTTCAAGAGGGCGTTAAATTACAACAAGAATGGCGAAACATTTTCTCTGTTGAATTTTGACCGAGGCTTGTGTGAGGTTGTTCCACTTGAAGTGGAAATAAGAGTCGGAATTTTCGCACAGACTGGTGGGAGATCTTTCTGGGGAAATGGGAGAAAAAGGAACCCAATATCGACCTAAACTTAATGAGAAAGGAGGATCAGGTGCATAAATACAGTAGACTTGAGCACTGATGAACGTAAAATGAAAATGATTCTAAGGATGGGCAGTACAAAAAATAATGAAGATATGAAACGCCTGATATATCGTGTGTGTATGCAATGTGCCACACGCACTTAGGGGATGTTACATTTTTGCAATATTCTGAATCTACGTACTTCCCAGGTATTTGCTTACCTGAAATCCTTACACACGAAGCTGTAAAACCTCCGAAGCCCACAACATTGAACAAAAAATGCATGAAGTACATGTTGAACTTTCAGGTCCTAATAAAT
>NW_007377860.1:0-4425 GCF_000475195.1 Diaphorina citri
GAAATGGCCCATGAAGCCATCCATTTGTAGGTCTTGCTTTTACAGGTTAGGTCAATTGGATTGCATGATTCACATTTCTTCATCTTGCAGACCCTTTCCCATTAATATACTCCTATCTATGCATTATCCAAGTTATTTCTTCTTTGATTTTCATCTTTGAGAAGAAATATTCCCACATTAATGCTACAGAAAATTTGAGAGGAAACAGTGCAAAGTTGATTGCTTGTAGTGCAATAAATCGCTGTTTTCTCCCTACAGTTGCTCCCTAGATTTATACTACCTATCATATTAAAAAATATGACATAACGCGTATTTTATTTTGTGGCAAAGTTGGAAAAAAGTGAAAATTTTTCCATTTCGTCCATTTTTTGTATTTTATTATTCACTTCCCCTCCTTTTCTTTTGGATATTTTTGGATAATGCTTCATCTCATACTGTTAATGTGATAGATATCTTCGGTAAGTTGCTGGGTAATAATTGTGGTAGGTACTAGTTCAGAAGCCACAACAATAAAAATCACTATCATAAGGAGCTGTCACAAATGAGCAGTGATCAGTGTTGTTGTAAGGTTGGGTTAAAGGCAAACAAGAGCTTTCACAAATGAGCAGAGAACAGTGTTATAGGGTTAGGTTACACACAAGAGGGAGCTTTCGTTTTCATTGCCATGACTTCTGTGCTATCATAAGGAGCTGTCACAAATGAGCAGTGATCAGTGTTGTTGTAAGGTTAGGTTAAAGGCAAATAAGAGCTTTCACAAATGAGCAGAGAACAGTGTTATAGGGTTAGGTTACACACAAGAGGGAGCTTTCGTTTTCATTGCCATGACTTCTGGTTATTTGGCCTTAAATAGTATTCAGTTCACTGTGCCCAATTTTGATCCAGGGGATGAGTTCTTATTGATTTCCAGTTATTAAAAAAAATATTGGCATCTCCAAATTAGTTGCTTCATATTATGTCCTGTGGAGTGATTGACCGCAAAGATGCTAAAGTAACCAGAGAAAACTCTTCCTCGCAGATAAACATGCCTTTTTCTACTATTGAAGTGATCTCTAACAATTGTTCTAATTTTAAGGAGTATCAATGAAGGACACTGCTTGAGTTCAGTATTTTTGACTGGTTGTACCAATTTTTTCTGAAAAACTTGTGCTTTGCATCTTCAAATTGATTTCTTCTTTACTTTTCTTGTCATGTGAAGAGATTGACTACAGAGTAAGAAGATTACTCAAATATGGAAACTGATTGCAAAGGAGGTACTTAGCAAATAATACTATGATATCCACAAAAATTGTGAAAAATCTCTGCTTAACCAGAAGAAAGTACTCGTAGTGCTTTTTTTAGACTGTCAGATTAGAACAAATTGTTCCACTATACCTACCTTTATTACTATTGACCAGCGACGCGCTGCTCTGACTAGGTTTCCGCCGGATGAGGTTCTGACTACACGACACCAGGATATACCTTTCCATCCCCGCCACCAGCTCTGGTGCCTTGCTCAACTCCGCGTGTTTGAATAGCGCTGCGAACGTCATGTACACGTTGTCCAGAACCAGGAGAGACTTGGCTTGCAGAAGTACGAGCAGGATTTCCAGGAGAGAGGTGAAGTGAGAGGGAAGGGCAGCAACTGTTCTAATTTAAAGAGTATAAATGAAGGACACTCTGCTTGTAAGCTTGTTCTAATAGAAAGGTTTATTTTTGACTGGTTGTACCAATTTTTTTTATGAAAAACTCGTGCTTTGCATCTTCAAATTGATTTCTTCTTTACTTTTCTTGTCATGTGAAGAGATTGACCGCACAGATGCCAAATAAACCATGTGGAACATAGTCTTGATTTGTAATGTAGTAATCAAATTACATAACAACATGATTTTCCAACAGCAACGAAGAATTGTTTTTAGATTACTTGGTTAAACAGCTTTTCCCCCCTCCTATTTTGTTCAGAATTGTTTTGGTTTGTCTTATTATATGTTGGTACCCTAATATTATTATTTTATTTTAGCTTCACAGAATGACAGAATCTTTACTGCCTCAAATTTCTTGTTTACTGACATCCTGTGTTTCCATTTGTATTACAGAAAAAGGCCTTGGAGTCCATCAACTCCAGACTTGCCTTGGTGATGAAATCCGGAAAGTATGTCCTTGGCTACAAGCAGACGCTCAAAACCTTGAGACAGGGCAAAGCCAAGTTGATCATCATTGCCAACAACACCCCTCCCCTAAGGTGAGACTGAGAAGTAGACCAGAAGTGTTTAGTTTTGGTTTCAACTAGAAATGCCAACCCTCTTTAAATAAGAAAACCATTGAAAGTAGACAAGCAGTATTACTATATGTAATCTTTCATAATATTTTTTGTTTGAAGGAATAAATAATTAAATAAATAATTACTATTGTTTCAGATGTATGCCATTGTCTTGTTTGGAGATGACAACTCCACCCAGCTCATCCCAACGGAATGGATCCTGGATTCTCAGGAAGGCTTACAGAAGGGGGCGACTGTACCCATTCTTTACCCAAATAATGTAGATGTTGCGAGAGTCATGGCCAAACAAAGGGTGACTTTGAACGTCTATAATGCTTCAAAGTTTTGGTCTATGGAGTAGTCTCTAGCTGAAAATGTTAGAGCAAGCTTGCCACTGTGCCAGATTGGGGGCATTGTGTTGATTTCCTTTAGTTTTGGTCTATGGAGTAGTCTCTAGCTGAAAATGTTAGAGCAAGCTTGCCACCGTGCCAGATTGGGGGCATTGTGTTGATTTCCTTGATGTGAAGACATATTATTGTCCCAGGTAACATTTTGTGTCAGAAGATGTAGTATCCCATAAATGTGAGAGAGGAAAAAAGGAGAAAAAAATGGTCTTCTTGTTGAAACATACTGTAATTCTCTAATCTAAGTGTGTGGCTTTAAAATAAACTACAAAACTTTGAACCCAAACACTTTGCTGTTCTAATAGGACCTGCTCAAATATGAGACCAAAAAGTAACACTTTGCTGTTCTAATAGAACCTGCTCAAATATGAGACTAGGTAAATAAACTAAAAAACATCTTATTTATGTAATTGCATGCTAGAAACCAAGGCCATATGTGGAATACTAAATTCATGCAAAAGAAAAAAATGATTTATTTTGGAAACTTGGATTTTGGCTTTGAATTTTAGTGTTTGGTTGTGATGGTAAATGATGAGCCTTCCAGAATGTTAAATAATTCTTGATAGGGATTGCCGTCTGAAACAAACATGAAGCTATGCCATTCTTCTGATACCACACAATCAAATACTTGTCATCTGGTTCTAATGTTGATAGAAAAGAAAAAAGGAACAAATTGGAAAAAGAGAGACATTATTTTTCTATTATTATTATTATTATTTAGGTCTCTAAAATTATCCTTTAATTAACTGATCCACTAGTTAGGACACCTTTTATGATTTCATTTGTGGGTTTGAGTAGTTCAGAACATTGTATTGTATAATATGTCTGGGTTCTGGCACATGATGAGCCTTTATGAATGATTAAAAATTCTTGATAGGGATTGCCGTCTGAAACAAACATGAAGCAACATCATTCTTCTGATACCACACAACCTAATGCATAATGCTAAAACAAAAGAGAACTTAGGTAAAGGTCAATTAGAAATTAACTTGAAGTTCAAGGTTATAAGTCAATGTTGAAATGATATCTTGCATTTTATTAAACATTGGACAGTACCTACTGTAAAAAAGAAATAGGGAATGAAAAGAGTGGAAAAGTGTACCAATTTACAATTTATTGTCTATATTTGTTTTTATTGTCAATTTTTAATCAAACTCTCTTTCCACAGGCTCCAGACAGGTATGCGTGGTGCCTATGGTAAGCCACAGGGTACAGTGGCCCGTGTCAACATTGGCCAGCCAATCATGTCTGTCCGTTCATCCGACAAATTCAAGCCCGCTGTTATTGAGGCTCTGCGTCGTGCCAAGTTCAAGTTCCCTGGCCGTCAGAAGATCTACGTGAGCAAGAAGTGGGGCTTCACCAAGTATGACCGTGAGGAGTACGAGACCCTCCGTGACCAGAACAGGTATGTAGTTTTCTTTCTCTTTAGGTGGTCAAGGGATAACAGCAGAAATTCAATATACATTAGAACCTCAATAATATCAACTCCAAAATCAGTATTTTTCCCTATCTTTCAAGGAAGTCCTACTTTATCAGAGGAAGAGATCATTGAAAGTTCAAATAATGAGACTAATGACGAAGAAAACAATACCGAAGACGTGTTTTTTGTTTGATTCTTGGTTTGTTTTATTTAATTTCAAAATAAAAAGGTATTTCTTCCCTATTTTGTTCTTTTGTTTGTACCACTAAATTTGGTCGTATTTCCATTGTTTTATACGGAATTTCCATTATTTCAACAGAACCTTGATCATTTCAACTATACCCTCAGTCCCAAATAGTTGAAAT
>NW_007377860.1:6322-23295 GCF_000475195.1 Diaphorina citri
TCAGCTTTAAAGAATAATTTCTCCGAAGCGCGTCACAGGCGTAATATCGAACAAACCCTAAAAATAATACGAGAGAATTGAGGAATACACACACATTCACCGGGCGTGACAAGAACGGTTGGCAAGTCGGTCACAGAGCAGCGGTCGCCAGACTGGGTACAATCATCTGTAACCAAACCTGTTGAAAAGTCGTATTGTACACACAAAATTACGTACACTCATACATTCTAGCGCGAACATCTCATCCCTTTGAAATCAAAACATAGGAACACTCTCTAGATACACATAAGCCACATTGGACTCTGAGGACCATTACCTATCACAGATGCAGTTCGATTCCCGCCTAGAAGGGACTTTTCTCACAAAGAAGAGCCCCACAAAGCACCAACGCAATTCTAGGACGATATAACCTATGATGTTAAAGCTCCTCTAATCAATAATAATAGATAAATATAATAATGGCTTAGTAAGAAGCACTAGCCTCTCGGGTTCGATCATACAGGGGGTTCTTTTTTTTCAAGGACTTGAAACCAATGAGATCCGCTGGGACGTAAATATCAGCGAAATCTCACAATCTCATTGTTCAGCCATGTTTGATCCAGTTTTGTTTCACTAATAAAATACACCTACAGAAGATACATGCAATGTGGCCACTATTATCGATACCTTCATCAGTCGCCAAGTAAAAAAAAAAAACGATTTTTTCCGTTGTTCTATTGCATGTGTTTTGAAGTTTTCCCTCCCAGAAAGTGATTTTTTTACGATATCATAGAATCTTCAAAAAGTCGTACTTTTGGCGTACGACAGGACCTCTCAGTCGTACGTCGTACAATAGGGTGAAAAAGTCGTACAAATACGACTATAATCGTACGCGTAACATCACTGTCACAGAGAAACGTCCCTGTTTACACGATCTCCGGGACGTCTCGGAGCGTTCTCACATCGCTCTATCGGCTCTGTTTTTACTTCGTCGATGTCTATGCTTCGTAAAGCGTCAGGGATGCTACCCCTTTTTAATCCACAGTGGTAAAACACTAGCTTGCTGTGCAAATATCCCGGGTTCAAATCCAAGGTTTGACAGAAAAGACCTTGCTCTTTTTACTTTGCTTGAATGGCCCTGCACCTACTCTTTTTCCATTGTTTGGTATTGCCCAGTTACAAGTGGTGTGTCTGCCTTACCTCTTCCAGATTTCTCACATTCCATGTTACTATCAGTAGCTGCTTGAGGTGTGCTTAAAACCTGTGGTTATGTACAGTGTATAAAATTTAATGTGACACATTTTCAAGTGACCTGAAGAAGCTGTGTTAGTACTGTTGAGATTGTTGTAAGGTAAGGTAAAAAAAGTGATGAAATAACTTCCCCCGTCACATGTTGCCAAGGGTTAGGGGGTGTTGTCATGTCTAGTGTCTCAAAATTTGATTGAGAAACTTTGTGTTGCTTTTTAAGGTGGGTAATTATGCAGAAGCCATGACAGTGGAAAAGAAAGCTCCTTTTTGTATTTAACCTAACCCTACAATAACACTAATCACTGCTCTATTGTGAAAACTCCTCTTTGTGTTTAACCTAACCCTATTATAACACTGGTCACTGCTTGTTTGTGCCAGTTCCTTTGGTAGGAATCTTCCACTGACATGACTTCTGCACAAGTGCCTTAAAGGGGTTTCAAACTTTGATTCTACTAGAATAGATAGGAACTTAAATGACTCAAGTCCTCACAGTAATCCATAACTGTTGCAGGGTTAGGATATCATTTTTTTCCCTCAAGAAAAATAATTAAATCCAAAGAAACTCATACAGAATCATTTGTCAATCTTTCATTGCAGACTACAATCAGTTATGGAGCAACAAGACATTCCCAGCACATCCAATGTACTAGCTAATTTGATTCAGTTAACGCTGGACCCCATGGTTTCGCAAGAGGTCCGTCTTGATGCATATCGGAAAATTGAAGATTTCAAGGATAATTCACCACTGTGTGCACAGTGTGGCTTGTTCTTGGTGCAGTGCAGAGAGTTCAATCACATTGTGAGACACACTGGTATGTATTGTATTATTTATGGAAACAGGTAAATTTTGGTGGCTTAAAAAAAAAAAAAAAAAAAAAAAAAAAACACACAGTTTAATAAAATGCAAGATATCATTTCAACATTGACTTATAACCTTGAACTTCAAGTTAATTTCTAATTGACCTTTACCTAAGTTCTCTTTTGTTTTAGCATTATGCATTAGGTTGTGTGGTATCAGAAGAATGATGTTGCTTCATGTTTGTTTCAGACGGCAATCCCTATCAAGAATTTTTAATCATTCATAAAGGCTCATCATGTGCCAGAACCCAGACATATTATACAATACAATGTTCTGAACTACTCAAACCCACAAATGAAATCATAAAAGGTGTCCTAACTAGTGGATCAGTTAATTAAAGGATAATTTTAGAGACCTAAATAATAATAATAGAAAAATAATGTCTCTCTCTCTTTCCAATTTGTTCCTTTTTTCTTTTCTATCAACATTAGAACCAGATGACAAGTATTTGATTGTGTGGTATCAGAAGAATGGCATAGCTTCATGTTTGTTTCAGACGGCAATCCCTATCAAGAATTATTTAACATTCTGGAAGGCTCATCATTTACCATCACAACCAAACACTAAAATTCAAAGCCAAAATCCAAGTTTCCAAAATGAATCATTTCTTTTGCATGATTTCAGTATTCCACATATGGCCTTGGTTTCTAACATGCAATAACATAAATAAGATTTTTTTTTAGTTTATTTACTTAGTCTCATATTTGAGTAGGTTCTATTAGAACAGCAAAGTGTTTGTGTTCAAAGTTTTGTGGGTTATTTTAAAGCCACAGACTTAGAGGGAATTACAGTATGTTTCAACAAGAAAACCATTTATTCTCTCCTTTTTTTCCTCTCTCACATTTATGGGCTACTACATCTTCTGACACAAAATGTTACCTGGGACAATAATATGTCTTCACATCAAGGAAATCAACACAATGCCCCCAATCTGGCACAGTGGCAAGCTTGCTCTAACATTTTCAGCTAGAGACTACTCCATAGACCAAAACTAAACACTTCTGGTCTACTTCTCAGTCTCACCTTAGGGGAGGGGTGTTGTTGGCAATGATGATCAACTTGGCTTTGCCCTGTCTCAAGGTTTTGAGCGTCTGCTTGTAGCCAAGGACATACTTTCCGGATTTCATCACCAAGGCAAGTCTGGAGTTGATGGACTCCAAGGCCTTTTTCTGTAATACAAATGGAAACACAGGATGTCAGTAAAAAAGAAATTTGAGGCAGTAAAGATTCTGTCATTCTGTGAAGCTAAAATAAAATAATAATATTAGGGTACCAACATATAATAAGACAAACCAAAACAATTCTGAACAAAATAGGAGGGGGGAAAAGCTGTTTAACCAAGTAATCTAAAAACAATTCTTCGTTGCTGTTGGAAAATCATGTTGTTATGTAATTTGATTACTACATTACAAATCAAGACTATGTTCCACATGGTTTATTTGGCATCTGTGCGGTCAATCTCTTCACATGACAAGAAAAGTAAAGAAGAAATCAATTTGAAGATGCAAAGCACGAGTTTTTCATAAAAAAATTGGTACAACCAGTCAAAAATAAACCTTCCTATTAGAACAAGCTTACAAGCAGAGTGTCCTTCATTTATACTCTTTAAATTAGAACAGTTGTTGGAGATCACTTGGTATAGTGGTCAAGACGGTCGCCTGGCAAACAGGAGGGCGTGGGTTCAATCCCAGCCGAGGTGTGAAATTTTATCCTCAAAATAATTTGAGAGTTTGACCACGAAAATAGTAGTAGCCTACCAATGGAGTAAAGGGACTTTTCAGTCCTATGCGAGCAGTATAAAAAGCACTCTTCTTATTATTATTATTATCCTATCAAACAAATCCCTATATTTTTTCTTACCTTTTCCCCCACAGGCGTAGCCTGGCAAACAGGAGGGCGTGGGTTCAATCCCAGCCGAGGTGTGAAATTTTATCCTGAAAATAATTTGAGAGTTTGACCACAATAATAGTAGTAGCCTACCAATGGAGTAAAGGGACTTTTCAGTCCTATGCGAGCTGTATAAATAAGCACTCTTATTATTATCCTATCAAACAAATCCCTATATTATTTCTTACCTTTTCCCCACAGGCGTGGCAACCAAATCCGTCATAGACCTGTACAAGCCCCTGTCAGCGTTTCTCAAGAACTACACCCAACTGCTGACCGGCCTCTTCTCTCCCGACTCTGCCCTTCCCTCTCACTTCACCTCTCTCCTGGAAATCCTGCTCGTACTTCTGCAAGCCAAGTCTCTCCTGGTTCTGGACAACGTGTATATGACGTTCGCAGCGCTATTCAAACACACGGAGTTGAGCAAGGCACCAGAGCTGGTGGCGGGGATGGAAAGGTATATCCTGGTGTCGTGTAGTCAGAACCTCATCAGGTTCGATTCCCGGCGGGGTCAAGAAATTTGTATCAAGCAAATGATTGACTCCGTGACTGGCTGTTGCGGGGCCCACTCAGCCTCGTGGGGAAAATGAGTAGCTATGACATATAAATGCGGATAGCGACCGGTGCCAGCACGGTAGGTAAACATTGGATGTTAGGATTATTGAGATATTGGGAAAAATCCACAATGCTGCAGTGAGCACCAAAGTTGTGATATAATAACACAAAGAAACTGCATTTACATTTATTCTATGATCTCCCAACTTACCATAATATTCTTTCCCCTCCAGCGGTTCTCAAACTGGTGAACATAGCGGAAAAGCTAAACCTAGTCAGAGCAGCGCGTCGCTGGTCAATAGTAATAAAGGTAGGTATAGTGGAACAATTTGTTCTAATCTGACAGTCTAAAAAAACCACAACTAGTACTTTCTTGTGGTTAAGCAGAGATTATTCACAATTTATTTGCTAAGTACCTCCTTTGCAATCAGTTTCCATATTTCAGTAATCTTTTTACTCTGGTAATGCCGCCACTGGTCGCTACTCAGAGACTTGGCTTGCAGAAGTACGAGCAGGATTTCCAGGAGAGAGGTGAAGTGAGAGGGAAGGGCAGAGTCGGGAGAGAAGAGGCCGGTGAGCAGTTGGGTGTAGTTCTTGAGAAACGCGGACAGGGGCTTGTACAGGTCTATGACGGATTTGGTTGCCACGCCTGTGGGGAAAAGGTAAGAAAAAATATAGGGATTTGTTTGATAGGATAATAAGAAGAGTGCTTTTTATACTGCTCGCATAGGACTGAAAAGTCACTTTACTCCATTGGTAGGCTACTACAATTATTGTGGTCAAACTCTCAAATTATTTTCAGGATAAAATTTCACACCTCGGCTGGGATTGAACCCACGCCCTCCTGTTTGCCAGGCGACCGTCTTGACCACTATACCACCGAGGATGATAGATGTTAAAAGATAAGAAGTGTGAAAGTAGAAAACCAGACAGGCCACTTGAAAATGGACCAGTAAATCAGTTTGTTCTGACATCATGATACATTTTAAGGGAAGTAAACGTTTTGTTTACATTTGGGGGCATAGTTAGCCCAGTCATAAATGCACTTGTCTGCCATGCAGATGGTCCCAGGTTTGATGCCCACCATCAACAAAAATTTGCACTCTTTTTCAATTGCAAAAAAAAAAAAATGTAACCTACTCTTGCAGTATAAATTTTCTGTATTAATCATTGGTAAAAAAAAATAAATAAAAAAATAATAATAATAAAATAAAGATATATTAATATTCTATTTTACTCACCCTATCTTGCAGGATCTAAATCTAATATGATTCTAATGCAGCCGTTTCGTATATTACGCACCAGAGTTGACTAGCCTACGTAAGTAGGTAGGTAGATATGTACATTTTTATATAACTATAGGTTTCATCTACCTACTTTATTCACGCCAGCCTATGATGTGTAGGTCATAATTATGTGCCTAATACGAGTACATATTAAAGGCCTGAAAAGCTCAGGAATCTAATACCTACATATATTCGCACCTATAACATCAGGTACCTACATGCCTGGATTACTAGACCTACATACATATTATGTAGGTAGGTACTTACTGAGTATCATGACTGTAATACAGTAATGCATGCATCATAGAGCTTACATAATAGATCAGTTGCGCTTACTTGGGTGATGTTTCAAAGTCATAGAGCAGGAAAAATGAGGACCAACGGAATTTTTCTTTTTCTTCTACGACTTCTAGATCCCGAGATAAATCGATTAAAAAAATGCCGGTAAATCGTGAACTTTGACGTCACGGCATACGCTCCCGTAGGCGATGACGTCACATCAAATGTCCCGAGCAAAAGCTCCGTCCTTTTACAGTTATTTTTTCGAAGTTTTGATCTCAGATTTGGATTTTTCCCAACTTTTTACATAGGAATTGACCATTTATTTATATTTTTTACCCATTTGCAACTGCTCCATTCAACTTGAAAAAGAAATTCTGTGCCAAATACATAAGACCTTGTTTAGACGGCCGGGGTAAAGGAACTTTTCAGTTGTAACTCAGCAGGATAAACAAGCTATATTCTATTCTACTTATAATGCTGGCCATGGCCTCTCACCTTCAGACTGTCTGACCGTGAGGAGCCGCTAGAAGGAGCTATTTTTTTAAAATTTAATCAAGGTCATATTTACCACCCATTAATTTACATTTACCTTTTCTTTTTTTTCTAGTTAAGCAAGGTCTTTTTACTGAATTGTTAGTTGTATGTATTATTCTTTAACCCATCAAATATACGAGACCTTGTTTAGACTGCTGGGGTAAAGGGACTTTTCAGTCCTATTCGGGCAGGATAAACAAGGTATATTCTATTCTATTCTATTCTATTTACATATTTGTAAACTCTACCTATGAAATATATAAGATCTTGTTTAGACTACGGGAGCAAACGGACTTTTCAATCTCATTCTGATAGTATAAACAAGGTATTTTCTATTTTATGATCTCTCGTCAGCTCCCATGGCGTAGTGGTCACTGCATCGCCTTGCACGCAGGAGACCCGGGTTCGATTCCCGGCGGGGTCAAGAAATTTGTATCAAGCAAATGATTGACTCCGTGACTGGCTGTTGCGGGGCCCACTCAGCCTCGTGGGGAAAATGAGTAGCTATGACATATAAATGCGGATAGCGACCGGTGCCAGCACGGTAGGTAAACATTGGATGTTAGGATTATTGAGATATTGGGAAAAATCCACAATGCTGCAGTGAGCACCAAAGTTGTGATATAATAACACAAAGAAACTGCATTTACATTTATTCTATGATCTCCCAACTTACCATAATATTCTTTCCCCTCCAGCGGTTCTCAAACAAATCAACTGCCTCCACGAAGCCCTCATAACACTCAACAATGGGACAGCCAGCTTCCAAGCCCAGTCCAACTTTGTGCGGTCTCTACTGGACGTGAACAGCACGGCTCAGATTTGGGTGTCCATGACGGGAAGTGTGTTTGCCAGTGTGGAGAGTTTTATTGAGTTTGTTGGGCTGAATTTGGCGCCCACCCAGGAAGACCAGGTGGGTTTTTTTGAGACTTTGTCCCTGGGTGCGGACGGAACCCGTGGCTTAGTGCTTACAAGACACGGTACCCTGTGCCCTACAAGCTTAACTGATGAAGTAGTCTGGCTAGGGGACGTTAAACAGAGAGAAGACTAGCGTCTGGCTGTGGGACTATAAACAGGGAGGAGAACAGCTAACCCTAACCATAAAAATAATATACCGAGGGGTTGTGTAAGGTAGGGGGGGGGTGAAAAAATGAGAATATGCCCAAAGGGGGCGCCATGCAAAAAAGTTTGAGAACCACTGGTCTAACCTAACCCCTCGTTTTTCCATCCATGGTCAGAATCCCACTGTTGACGAAAATTTGTACTCTTGTTTCGATTGCAAATATTTCAACAGGTTACTTTCTGGTGTTCTCGTGTTGACCCAGCCCCTAAATGGGATCTATTGTTTCTCCTGTCTCCTATCTCCCATCTGATGAGGGACATACTACGGGAGTGCAATAGTCCTAAATTAAAATGGACGCGGCACACAAGGGATCAGGAAGAGACCGCCTTAACATAATAATGGCCATACTACGACACAGACCATATTATGCTTCTAATGTAGCAGTCATAAAAACGGCGGTGAAACACTCGTCCCCCCTTTCTTTTTTAAGGGGTATTTTAACGTCAATGTATAAAATAATACAAATCCGTGTCGTGTATTTCAGGTGAGCAGTATTTCGGTAATCCCCCAAGCAGTGGGGAAGACAATTCCGATCTCATTGAAGACAAGAGTCCCCTTTATCACATGCAAGCCTTCATGAATAGTCTGTATGAGAACCTGTTTATTATATTGGGTAAGATTTTTACTTTTTTATATGAATTTTAACATTGCTAAAATTAGGTCAATTAGGTATTATATTAGGTAAGATTATTTATTTATTAATTTTAATTGTTTTAACTTTGCTAAAATTAGGTCGAATTTTGCACAAAGGTTCGTTTCAGGGTGTAGATCAAAAGTGTCAATGGGCCGAAGCTCGAAAAATGTACAGTTTTTGCGCTAGACAGGGTTAAAGTTTGTGAAAATAAGCCAATTTTTCAAATTTCGTTCAAATGAGCTGAAATTTTGCAAAGAGATTCTATTTAGGGTGCAGATCAAAAGTGTCTATGGGCCGAAGCTTGAGAAATGTACAGTTCTTGCGCTAGACGGGTTTGAAGTTTACGAAATTTTGCCAATTTTTCAAAATTCAAACTTTGATCAAATTAGCTGAAATTTTGCAAAGAAGTTCTTTTCAGGGTGTAGATCAAAGGGTCTATGGGCCGAGACTCGAAAAATGAACATTTTTTGCGCTAGACAGGGTTAAAGTTTGTGAAAATATGCCAATTTTTCAAATTTCGTTCAAGTGAGCTGAAATTTTGCAAAGAGATTCTATTGAGGGTGCAGATCAAAAGTGTCTATGGACCGAAGCTCGAGAAATGTACAGTTCTTGCGCTAGACGGGTTTGAAGTTTACGAAATTTTGCCAATTTTTTTAAAATTCAAACTTGCTGAAATTTTGCATACAGGTTCTTTTCAGGGTTTAGATCAAAAGTGTCTCTGGGCTGAAGCTCGAGAAATGTGTAGTTTTTGTGTTAGACGGGCTTAAAATTCAAGTCCTGAGAAATTGGAAACTAAGAACCCCTTTTTGTCTCTCCCTCAGGTTTCGTGGTTCGCACGATGACGGCCGAAGTCTATTCGATTCCCGAGTTCAGCCGAGCCATTCACGAGAACCTCTTCTCCGACATTGGCCGCCTCCCAAACTTCCGCATGCGCGCCCTGGTGCGCCACTTTGTACGGCCGTATGTCGTGCATTGTCCCCCGGGGGAGGCGCAAGATAATGTACTCTTGCCGTTCATGGGGTACTTCAGCACACATATGTATCAGCGAATCAATGCCAAGTGGGAGAGTCGGCCGAAAGTTAGAAATTTTTTACCCATTTCCCAAAAATCAAACTGCCAATTTTCAAATTTTGGTCAAATTCGCTGCAAATTTACATTGCGCGCTTGGGGCCGGAATCTCAAGTCCTGAGAAATGAGAAACTAAGAACCCCTTTTTATCTCTCCCTCAGGTTTCGTGGTTCGCACGATGACGGCCGAAGTCTACTCGATTCCCGAGTTCAGCCGAGCCATTCACGAGAACCTCTTCTCCGACATTGGCCGCCTGCCAAACTTCCGCATGCGCGCCCTGGTGCGCCACTTTGTACGGCCCTATGTCGTGCATTGTCCCCCTGGGGAGGCGCAAGATAATGTACTCTTGCCGTTCATGGGGTACTTCAGCACACATATGTATCAGCGAATCAATGCCAAGTGGGAGAGTCTGACGGAACGACAGCATTTAGAACAAGGTAAGTAAATCCGGTCGGTGTGTGTTGATGGCTCAAGGGGAACCGTCAGATCCCAAAGGTAAAAGGGACAGGGGCAGGAAGAAAGAAGTGATTGGTTATTGGTTCCACCACTCTCAACAATAAGGTCGTGGTTATGTACCGGGTTGGGTTAGGTTCGGACTTTTTGTTTCTACAGTTTATCATGGGATTGGTAAGTTGCTAAGTTACCACTCCCATGCCAAACTGTAGAAACAATGTCATGTCTCAACCAGTCCGAACCCAACCCAACCCGATACATAACCACGACCTAAGGGTTGCGGTGGTAATGAAAATCTTCTTCCTCCCTGCACTGTGATTTCTAGAATACCTACTTTTCCAGACTTTGTGTGAATAACTACCATAAGAGACGTCGGGTCAAACAGTCTCCGGAAAACAACTACTTTTGAGAGTTCGGGTTAAATAATAAGTATTTATTCGGGATTCAAAAGAAGAACATTTATTTCAAAGTTATTATTATTTGTCTCAGTAGTCCACCACCTGGGCGTAAGTTACGAGTTAAATACTCGTAACTTACCTACATATTTGAAAAAATCCTCTTCCATTTCCACAGCCAGTGAAGCAGCAGAAAGGGAGGAGGCAGTGGACGAGGTGATCGTTCTGATCGTCAAACTGGCTTCCCGCCACCCCTCCCTTCTCACACCGTTCTTCGACACCATCCTGAACGTTCTCCTATCCTGCTCGGCCCAACTGAGCCAGCTCCAAATCAACTGCCTCCACGAAGCCCTCATAACACTCAACAATGGGACAGCCAGCTTCCAAGCCCAGTCCAACTTTGTGCGTTATGTACGGGGTTGGGTTAGGTTCGGACTTTTTGTTTCTACAGTTTATCATAGGAGTGGTAAGTTGCTAAGTTACCACTCCCATGCCAAACTGTAGAAACAATGTCATATCTCAACCAGTCCGAACCCAACCCAACCTGATACATAACCACGACCCTGCACTGTGCTTTCTAGAATAACTACTTTTCCAGACTTTGTGTGAATAACTACCATTAGAGACATCGGGTCAAACAGTCTCCGGAAAAACAACTACTTTTGAGAGTTTGGGTTAAATAATAAGTATTTATTCGGGATTCAAAAGAAGAACATTTATTTCAAAGTTGTTATTATTTGTCTCAGTAGTCCACCACCTGGGCGTAAGTTACGAGTATTTATACCTACATATTTGAAAAAATCCTCTTCCATTTCCACAGCCAGTGAAGCAGCAGAAAGGGAGGAGGCAGTGGACGAGGTGATCGTTCTCATGATGCAGCGAGAGTACATGGAGGTGATACGAGATCTCCTGATAGGCACTGGAGGTGCTGGTGGAGGTGACGACGATACGATGAACATTGAGACCCCCAACCCGCAGCCCAATAGACTGGAGAGCTTGTCTGAATTAGGTGAGTGGTTTCGTAGAAGCTTAAACCATCCTTTAGCCCTGTTTGCCCCTACACCTAAGCCTATGAGTAGGCTTTTTGTGTATGAAGTTTAGCTGCTATCCCCGGACCTTGATGGAACCTAATATGGAACCCTGCCTCGGTGGTGTAGTGGTCAAGGCGCTCGCCTGGTAAACAGGAGGGCGTGGGTTCAATCTCAGCCGAGGTGTGGAATTTTATCCTCAATATAATTTGAGAATTTGACCACAATAATAGTAGTAGCCTACTGCTGGAGTAAAGGGACTTTTCAGTCCTATGCGAGCAGTATAAATAAGCACTATTATTATAAACTTGGACATGATCATCATGCCACACTCAGACGGCTTCCGCTACAGCACCCTCACTTTTGTATTTCAACCTCCTTAGTTTCTCCAAAAATTCACTTGCAGCAACTCTAAACAGTCCGGATACTCAGGTTTATTCTGTAAGAAAAGGTCAGTCAGTGGTTTGACAGAGGGAACTGTACGTAACTATGGAGGTCTTATCGTCCCGAAAGCGAAGAGAGAAGGAAGATAGAGGTTTTGATAGATTGAACTGTAAGTGCTAAGGTCTTATCGTCCCGAAAGCGAAGAGAGAAGGAAGATAGAGGTTTTGATAGATTGAACTGTAAGTGCTAAGGTCTTATCGTCCCAAAATTGAAGAGAGAAGAAAGGATAAGAGAAAGCCAGCCGTTCCCATAATGAATCTTAAGTGTTTAAGTTAAAATCTCGAGGAAACACTCATTTTGAAACAGCCAGCCTAGTTAGCTTAGTTGGTAGTGCCTCTGCCTTGTAAGCGCTAGGCCGCGGGTTCGATTCCCGCCCGGGGCGGATTTTATCCTGATGGGATAATGTTCGTTCTCGGAACGGCTGGCTTTCTCCTATCCTGTCTTCCTTCTCTCCTCGATTTCGGGACGATAAGACCATAGCAGTTAAAGTTCCCTCTGTCAAACCTAAGGATAAGAGAAAGCCAGCTGTTCCCATAATGAATATTAAGTGTTTAGGATAAAATCTCGAGGAAACACTAATTTTGAAACAAATAGAAATAATGTTGTAATTTTGTGTGAATTTTATGCTCTGTCGCTTTGGCAAGCCATTTGGGTAGTTTCTCAGTACTTACTTAGTTTAGTGCCCATCTGATGAGGGACATACTACGGGATGGGCATACTACGACACAGACCATAGGCTTCTAATGTAGCAGTCATAAAAACGGCGGTGAAACACTCGTCCCCCCCTTTCTTTTTTAAGGGGTATTTTAACGTCAATGTATAAAATAATACAAATCCGTGTCGTGTATTTCAGGTGAGCAGTATTTCGCGCATCTAAATTAAAAAAAAAAAAAATGACGTTTAATAGCCAGGGTCACAGATTGAAGTTTAAGCGTTTAAGAGCTAAAGTTTAATACTGACCAATGTAATTGCTTCTGAAAGTAGGGTTAAACCCTTCTGGAAGTAGAGTTAAACCCTTCTGGCATCTTAGCCTTCATTATAAGATACCCCTCGCATTTTATTTTCACAAGAGAATGTTAGATGGCGCTGTTGTGTTTAATACAAGTTTCATGTTATCCTATGCATTGTTTTTTTTTAATCAAAAATTAAATTATTGAATTTTTTGTACATTTGTTTTTAATTTATTGAATATTGATTTTTTTTCTTTTTCTGTTGGTGTTTTTTCCCCCCAAAGTTAGCTTTGAAGAATTCAGTACCAGGCTAGTTAGCTTGAAAGGTAGCCTGCCTTGTAAGCCCTAGGTCGCAGGTTTGATGCCCACCCGGGGCAAACTTTGTCCTAACCAGATTAATTTTGTTCTCGAAACGGCTGGCTTTCCTGTCCTCCTCTATTCCATTTCGGGACGATAACTTACGATAAGACATCCGTTGTTACAGTTTCCTCTATCAAACCTCTAAAGAAAGGAAAAATAACTGATAGATTTTTGATAAAAAAAAATATATACATTTGAAAAATCTCCACTGATATATTTTACAAAGAAACTTCCGGAAGAAAAGACACACTTTTTTTATATACAGAAAAGTTACGTGGAATGAAACATAAATTTGTACCATACATTAAAAGCAATTTTCACAAAGGACATTATTGTCTCAACAATTAAATAAAAAAGGATACGGAAATATGAGTATTGTTTAGGAGGTATTATCGATTTTCCCCCCTTTAAAACGATTTTCGTTGAAATATTATCCATTTCCCCCCCCCCCTTTAAAAAGATTTTCGCTGAAATGTTATCAATTTTTCCAACCATAAAACGATTTTCTTTGAAAAATTATCGATTCTTCCCTCCCTTTTGAAAGCGATTTTTGTCGAACTGTTATCGATTGTCCTCCAGTAGGTCCCAATGTTTTCACCTCGGTGTGGCTGATGAAGGTCCAGGCATGGCCGGGAGGGGGGCCTTATTCACAGTGCTGGCATGAATGGTCACTTCTTCAGTGCTCTCTCCGCTCATACTGAGGGATTTCTCATTGACCAGAATGAGCACGGTGAAAAAGGTGACAGGCGCGGTCACGTCCTGTTGCATATTGGCCGGAATGTCCTTTAACAGGCGCCTGGAATTGGATTAAAATAGGCTATAACTTATAACAGGGCTGTATTCAGGGCCCCCCCTCGAGCATCATTTTTCTCCTTTACCATAGGTCAGACTCCGAAAATTTGGAGCAACCACCCCCCGTCCATTAGTGTTTGGACTCGATCCTTGCACATGTCTTGCTCAGAAATTCCGCTCCGAAAGAAACCAACGGAGTTGTGATTAATAGTGGTAAGAATAATATTTATTTATTTATTTATTTTTAAATAGTGTTTCACCGCCGTTTTTATTTCGTAGCAATGAAACAACTGCTACATATTAGACGACGCATTTGGTTCGTGTCGTAGCATGCCCATCCCGTGGTATGCCTCTCATCAGACGAGCGATAAGAGACACAAGACTTCCCATTCAGGTGCTGGGTCAACACGAGAACACCAGAAGTAACCCACTGAAATATTTGCAATCGAAAAACGAGTGCAATTTTTTGTCGATGGTGGTATTCGAACCCGGGACCTTCTGGATGGTAAGGAAGCGCGTTACCACTGGGGTAACCGTGCCCCCGTTTCTTCCATTTCCTCCATTCTTCGTCACATTCTTCTTCTTTTTTTTTACTTTCCTTATCCTGTGGGAAGGAAAGATTTTTTTCTTCTTCTTCGCCTACGTCACATTCTCTTATTGTTTTCAAGGTGTTTCCCCGAATATCCTCTCCGATCTGGTGAACAACAAGAGCGAGCGGTCTCACAAGGATATGTTCAAGAAGTTAGTCGCCAATATCATAGGGAAGAATGTAGGCCAGTTATTCAAATGTCGGGCCACCATTAAGGAATTGCCGCGGATTGTGCCAGCTGGAGCAGCGGCTAATGGGAAGTCTGCTGCAGCTGCGGCCACAGATTTGGCCATTAGTGATATAGCCCAACTGTTTAATTGAGGAGATATGTCTGAAAGTTAACCTAATAAAATACTCGTACACGTTTAACAGAGGGTCATCTTACGAAGCTATTTATTTATTTTTCAATATTTTTCTTAGAAGTCAGTACTGACTTGGGAAAAACACCTTTGTATATCTGTTATTTTATTAAATAATAAATAAATTAATTGAATTGAACAGTGGACATTGGGCTAGAAAAAAAGTAACTTTGTAAATGACCCCTCTCTAGTGATTTGTTTGAATTTGAGCATTCTCTCGAATTTTGACCGTGTTCAGCTTTATATTGAAGAAAAAAACGTGTTTTGGCACTAAAAACTGACCATCGAAATTTTGACCCGATTACATTACTTTCCTTCCTATAGGATAAGGAAAGTAAAAAAGCAAAGGTGATAATGAAACATCTATATACTTGCAGCTCTGGTATATTAAGGACCATGATATGGACCTAGGTATAATTTCTTGATGGAGGGAACAAAATCGGAAAAATATAACAATCTAGTTATTTGACTTATCGGAGTTATAAGGTCTCGAATTAGTATTTATTATTATTATTATTTACTTGAATAGGCAATGACGAAGTGAAGGCTGACCCTGAAAGAATTTTCAATAATACCAGCCGTAGTAGGAAAATAAAATTTCAAGGTTTTTGTAATACTGTGATATTCACTGAGCACATACATATCACCACAAGATATGCATGGCAAGGAAGCGCGTTACCACTGGGCTAACCATGCCCCCGTTTCTTCCATTCTTCGTCACATTCTTCTTCTTTTTTTCTTTCCTTATTCTGTGGGAAGGAAAGATTTTCTTCTTCTTCTTCTTCTTTTTCTTCTTCGTCTACGTCACATCCTCTTCTTGTTTTCAAGGTGTTTCCCCGAATATCCTCTCCGATCTGGTGAACAACAAGAGCGAGCGGTCTCACAAGGATATGTTCAAGAAGTTAGAATAACAATAATAGTGCTTATTTATACTGCTCATATAGGACTAAAAAGTCCCTTTACTCCAGCAGTAGGCTATTACTATTATTGTATTCAAATTCTCATATTATATTGAGGATAAAATTCCATGTCTCGGCTGGGATTGAACCCACTCCCTCCTGTTTACCAGGCCAGTCCTATGGCTTACCTCTGCATCTAGAGCCCCCGAGACCTGGTTATGATCAGTCACAGGCATACGGGATGTAGCATTGAACAGATCTGTATTCCTCAGGAGAGCTTTGAAGTCAAAACAGAGTCGCTTGTGTAGGAAGAACCTGTGGAAAATTCAGAGCTGAATGGTAGAGGTTGCCCTGGGCAATAATTTCGCCCTTTGTAAATTCTTACATTTGTGTACATTATATTTACATACAAGATTATTATAATCAATAAAGAAAAGAGTTACCGACCTAGTTAGCTTGAGGAATAGCGCGTCTGCCTTGTAAGCGATCGGTCGCTGGTTCGATAATCGATTTCCGCCTGGGGCGGATTTTTTCCTGAGCAGATAAGGTTCGTTCTCCGAACGGAACGGCTGGCTTTCTCCTATCCTGCATTCCTTCTTTCTTCGCTTTCGGACGATAAAACCTTAGCAGTTACAGTTCTATCTACCAAACCTCTTGGGAAAAAAGAGTCCAAATAAATAAATATGACAAAGGACTAACCATTCTAGAGTTATCGCGGAAACAAAAATACAAAATCAGGTTAAAAAACTAGAAATTCCCTTCGTTTGCCTCATAACTTGAATACAAAAATCAACAAAAATTTTCCCATGCCGGGAATCGAACCCGGGCCTTCTGGGTGAAAGCCAGATATCCTAGCCACTAGACCACATGGGAGGATGAGTAGGGAGGGCCGTATATAAACAAAACGAGAATTATTATAAACAAACGAGAAGTTCACATTCACATGCATGGGATTTTAACGTGGTTACGTAAACACTGGTTTGTTTCACATTCACATGTATGGGATTTTAATGCTTATAAGGTAGACGCGCTACCTCCAAGTTAATTAGGATTATGTACTTATTTTTTAATTATTATTTTTTTCTTTTCTTTTTTTTTTAACATTTATCCTTTAAATTACTACATGAGTTATACAACGAAACCAGACCAAATCACTAAGCAGCCCAAGACACGTGTTCTGCTTAGTGATTTGGTCTGGTTTCGTTGTATAACTCATGTAGTAATTTAAAGGATAAATGTTAAAAAAAAA